>NC_084793.1:215335484-215635588 GCF_963169125.1 Humulus lupulus
TCATCTGGCTCAGCAATGCTGGGTGCTGATAGGTGTTCTACGGGTATAACATTCAGCTCTTCATTTTCGGCGGAAGTGGCGAGCCGAGCTAAGGCATCTGCATTTGAGTTTTGTTCTCGGGGAACCTGTTCGATTGCATAAAACTCGAAATACTCCAATGCGGATTTTGCCTTCTCTAGATAAGCTGCCATTCTTGTGCCACGAGCCTGGTATTCTCCCAAGATTTGATTAACCACGAGCTGGGAGTCGCTGTAGCAATGTATAGCTTTGGCCTTGAGCTCGTTTGCTATTCGTAGTCCCGCAAGTAGAGCCTCGTACTCAGCTTCATTATTAGATGCTTTAAAGCCAAATCTTAAAGCAGAGTGAAATCTGCTCCCTGCAGGAGTGGTCAGGATAACTCCTGCCCCTGCTCCATTTTCATTTGACGAGCCGTCGACGTAAAGTTTCCACAGCTCGTGGGCCGTGGTTATTACCTCATCGTCGGCTATACCAATGTACTCCACTATGAAGTCTGCCAAGGCTTGTGCCTTAATGGTCGTTCTTGGATGGTAAGTGATCTCGAACTATCCGAGCTCAACAGCCCATTTAAGGAGCTGACCTGACGCCTCTGGTTTAGACAGGACTTGCCTCAGTGGTTGATCTGTCTGTACATGGATGGGATGTGCCTGAAAGTAGGGGCGGAGCTTGCGAGATGAGTGGATTAGGCTGAGGGCAAGCTTCTCCATCAATGGATATCTTGACTCTGCCCCCAGTAATCTTTTACTGATGTAATAGACGGGTTTCTGCACCCTCTCTTCCTCCCGAACGAGCACCACGCTTATCGCGTGTTCGGTGGTTGAGAGGTACAGGAACAATACTTCTCCCATCTCAGGCTTCGAGAGGATAGGCGGTTCGGCTAAGTGCTTTTTGAGCTTCTGAAAGGCCAGCTCGCACTCCTCTGTCCATTCAAACTTCTTACTTCCTTTCAATAAGTTGAAGAATGGAAGGCCACGATCCGTTGAATTCGAGATGAATCTGCTCAGGGCAGCCATCCTCCCAGTCAAGCTTTGGACATCTTTATGCTTCCGAGGTGAAGGCATATCAATCAGGGCCTTTATTTTTTCGGGATTAGCCTCGATCCCTCGAGAGTTGACAATAAAGCCTAGAAATTTTCCTGAAGATACCCCAAAAGTGCACTTCATAGGATTTAGCTTCATGTTGTATTTCCTGAGTACGCCAAAGCACTCTACGAGATCGTCAACATGGTTCTTGTTAAGTTGAGACTTTACAAGCATGTCATCAACGTAAACTTCCATGTTGTTCCCTATTTGCTCTGAAAACATCATGTTTACAAGCCGCTGGTACGTGGCTCCAGCATTCTTGAGTCCAAATGGCATGACATTGTAACAGTAGAGCCCTTTACCTGTGATGAAACTCGTATGCTCTTGGTCGGGGGCATGCATGGGAATCTGGTTATACCCAGAATAGGCATCCATGAACGACATCAGGCCATGTCCCGCCGTGGCGTCCACGAGCTGGTCAATTCTTGGCAGCGGAAAACAGTCTTTCGGGCAGGCCTTGTTGAGGTCCCAGTAGTCAATGCAGGTTCTCCACGTCCCATTGGGCTTCGGGACCAACACTGGATTGGCTACCCAGTCAGGGTAAAAAGCATCCCAAATGAAATTGTTTTCTTTCAGCCTGTCAACTTCCTCCTTTAGTGCTTTCTTTCTATCCTCGTCCAGCTGTCTTCGCTTTTGTTGCTTCGGGGGAAATCTTTTGTCTATATTCAATGCGTGGCTCGCAACATTTGGGCTTATCCCCACCATGTCTGAGTGTGACCATGCGAAGACATCCTGGTTTTTCTTGAGAAAGCAAATTAATTGCTATTTTGCCTCGCCTTGGAGGTGTTTTCCGACCTTTACCTTATTCGAGGGTTCAGCTTCGTCGAGCTGAACTTCTTTGAGCTCTTCCAATGGTTCGAGGTCAACTTTCTCCTCAATCCTTGGATCGATTTCCTCGTCAATTTCTAAAACCGTCCCATCTTTATTTTGTATGATAACGAGTGCTTGAGCGCTCGTTTGTTTCTTTCCCCTCAAAGAGATGCTGTAACACTCTCTCCCTGCCAATTGATCTCCTCTTAATGTTCCGACCCCGCTCGGAGTTGGGAACTTAAGGGCTAGATGCCTTACAGATGAAACTGCCCCCAGCCCGACCAGGGTGGGTCTCCCGAGCAGTACATTGTAGGCAGATAGTAACTCTACTACCACGAACTCCATCATCTTGGTCACCGAGACTGGATAGACTCCCAAGGTCACAGGGAGTTCGATGGACCCCATACAGGAGGTTCCTTCTCCAGAAAAGCCGTACAAAGTGGTTGCACAAGCCTTCAGGTCGTGAAGGGAGAGTCCCATTTTCTCTAGCGTTGCTTTATAAAGAATGTTAACTGAGCTCCCATTATCTATGAGAACTCGGCGCACTCTTTTGTTGGCAAGCTGCAGGGTGATGACTAATGGATCATGATGAGGGAACTGGACATGAGAGGCATCCTCCTCGGGGAAGGTTATAGGTTGAGTTTCAACTCTTTGGCTTTTTGGTGCCCTTGGTTCGGGTTCATAAGGAGACCCGTCCCCTGTCTTCAGCTCATTCACGTATCGCTTTTGAGCATTTCTACCCCCTCCTGCGAGATGAGGACCTCTTGAGATGGTTATTACGTCCTCTCCATCTATTGGCGGGGGCCTGTCTTCTTCCCGAGATCGGGAGTTATTATTCTGTGCCGCCGAAGGCGCGGCTATTCTCTGGCCTGCAGTAGTTTGCCCAATACTCTGGTTTTTGACATACTGCCGGAAATAACCTCTCGAGATCAACCCTTCGATCTTGTCCTTCAGCTGTCGGCACTCATCAGTTGTGTGTCCGGTGTCTCTATGGAACCGACAATATTTGCTAGAATCCCTCTTGGACTTTTGATTCCTCATTGGGTCCGGACGCCTGAAGGGGACCTGGTTTTCATTAGCCAGGTATATGTTTTCCCGAGGCTCGTTGAGCTCGGTGTGCACTTTATATACAGAGAAATACCTTTCTCCTTTCTTCTTCTTTCCTCCTTCAGCCTCGGGATTATTTCCCTCGCTCTTTTTCCTCTTGGAGGGATTCTCCGAGGTAGGCTATGGAGCTGCTGGGTCAGCCGAGATTGAGGCAGAGTTAATGTTTATCGTTGTAGTTTCGGTCTGCGAGGTCGCCTTGAGCGTCGACCTCGCCTCCTCTACATTGAAAAATCTCTGCGCCCGTTTGTTAAACTCGGTTATTGACCTCACCGGTTTCCCTTGCATGTCATCCCAAAGGGCGCTTCCGGGTAACACACCAGCTCGGATAGCCATCAGGTGCCCATTGTCATCCACATCTCGAGCTCGGGCGACCTCTAGATTAAATCTTGTCAGGTAGCTTTTCAGTGTTTCGCCCGGCTGTTGTCGGACGTTAGTCAAAGTGGATGCCTCTGGTCTGACTCCCATCATAGCTCGGAACTGCTTCTTGAAGTCTCTAGACAACTGATCCCATGAAGTTATCGAGTGTCTCTTGTACTTTTCGAACCAACTCTTGGCAGGTCCGGCCAATGATGTTGGAAACAACATGCACCTGAGCTCGTAACCTACGTTACTAGCTCTCATAATAGTGTTGAATGTACTCAGGTGACTGCATGGATCCGTTTTTCCTTCAAACGCTGGGACGTGAGGAATCCGGAACCCTTGAGGAAATTGAGTGTTAGAAATATGTGGAGCGAACGGCTCGAGCTCCTCGTCAGAGTCCTTATATCGACCATTCCCTCGTTCATTCTTTAATAGCCTAAAGGCTTTTTCGAGCTGATCGATCCTTTCTTGGACTGGGTCCTTAGGTGGTGTCTGGAATTGACAGTCATTGATCATGATCCCAGGCTCGCGTCTCCGTGAGGGATCTCTACGCCCATTTAGGTGATTCCTTAGGTCCGGATTTGTCTGATCTCCCTTCCCCCTGCTCTGATTCAAATGATTCCGCAGGTCAGGACGATTCTTGTGACTTCCAGTATTTTTGCGACCTCGGTCGCGTTTACTGACGGACCTGGTCTCTCCGGACTCGTCACTGGTGAAACTCATTGATCGGTCATTTCATGATGGATTCTTCCCACGTCGCCACGTCTCCACAGTGCGAGACCGAGACGTCTGACTTCTCTCAGATGGTGCGCCTCTCCGCTCCCGGAATGTCTCCCTATTTTCTTGTCTTTCCCCTGTACGCCCTTGATCCTGATCTCGAACAGATTGAGCGTTTCTGCGGGGAGGTGAAGGATATCTTACGGGAGACGGAGGGAACCGTATAGGTGACGGTGGCGGACGCCCTTGCCTCGGCCTAGAGGGTCCAGAATTTGCCCGAGATGGGTCAGTCGCGTTTGGTGCACTACCAGGAACCTGAGTCCGAGCCTCGGCAGGGGCTCGGTTATTCTCAGTTCCTGCAGGCACTTCCACAGGTGGATTAGGCGGGACCCGAGCTCGGGTACTCCTTTGGGGCCTAGAAGGAGCAGATGGCTCTGCTGGTGCCGGAGGTTGAGTCGGCCTCCTTGTGGCAACATCTTTCCGTGGACGTCCACGGGGCCTCCGGGGAGGAACATGCACGTCCCTCGGAGGAGGGACTTGGTTTTCGCGCGGAGGCGGGGGCTGAGCCACCTGCGCCTCTACGGCCATCCTAGTCAACTCCTCATTCCGTTTGTTGGCTTCTGCCAACAGCTGTTTCAATTGCCGATTTTCTAGTTCTACAATAGGAACATGACGTTCAGGATTGTAGTACATGTCCTCATCCCTTGGTTGTAGAGGTGGTCCCCGGGAATCAGAGGACCCACTTCTTTCATCAGCATCCGGGTTCTCCATTGGTTGTTTTCCAGGACGCCTTGGGTAATTTTCTTCAGGAGTGTTCTGATTGTTTGCGGCCATGAATCTCTCAGGGATGACTGCTTAAGGCTCTCAATGAAAGCACCAAACTATTGACGCCGTTTTTCGTCAACAGATAAAAGAAGAGCACAAAAACAATGAATAACGATGGCCAAACGAAATAAACAAATCAAGCACACGATTTTTTACGTGGTTCAGCAGTTAAATCTGCCTAGTCCACGAGTCTCTGTTATTAATCTTAAGATTATCTCTGAAAAATTCTTTAGCATGAATTCTCCAGAGTTTTCTCTCAAGGATCAGAATTTCGGTCCATTACAATGGTGCATGGCTTCTCTATTTATAGAGAAGGATGCAGAATACTATCCCACATAGTTTGGGTAGTTACTCTTTTGTGAATAAAATAAATGGCTTTAAATGCCTTTAATCAGATAAAAAAGGAAACGTCCCTGAAGACCAGGAAACGCATAACTGACTAAATAATATCCCACGATTCTTGGGGATTTACATCAATAAATGAGGATTACATCTCATGTTTACAATACTTGTAGATATTCAAGGTGGTTATAGCGTATCTCCAAGGCTTTAGCATCTCAGGTTTCACGTCATTGTGCGAGCCACTGACATCTCCCGAGCTGACATTGCTTTCGAGATAGTACATCGAGCTCAAGACCCCTGCTCCGAAGTTGTTCCTGAAGATGAGGGTGTTCTCAGAGCTACCTTTCGAGATCGAGATCATTTCGAGGTCACCACATTCGAGATCATATATCGTACTTTGCAGACTCGATATACCATCCTGGAGCATACCCCAATCCTTGCGAGACCATTTGTAGCGGACTCAGCTTTCGAGGTCACATTCACTATGGCTCGAAATCTGGGTATAACAACTATGGTTTCCCCAAAAAAATTAAACAAATTAAATTTAAAAAAAAACCAAAGTCCTATAATTTCCTATTAATTCTAAAGTGTCACATTGAAACAAATTCGATTAATTTAGAATTAATTTGTTGCTAATCAATATTTAGGTTTAACTAATATAATGAACCTATATAATTTAGTCTAACTCAGATAAATGGGCCTTAACAATTAGGCTTGTATGAAGGAGGGCTGGGTCCAGTATGTCGTTTCCACAAGAGAGGAATTTAAACTTTACATTTTCTAATGGGCCCAAATAAAACCTATCATTTTATGAATATTTTATTTAGCAAAATCCATATATCTAACAAACATATGGGCCACTATATGCATCTAAGCTCAATTGCAAAAATGCCACATATAGTGCAAACAGACATGTTATAATTGGATGGGCCTAATCATGTTACTATATGAGCAATTCTATGAATTTATGCAAAAATACCACAATTAATTTCATTTGAAAAAATACCAAAATTAATTATCTAGAATTTTTCAAAAAATTCAAATTAATTAAATTTTTACAAAAAATAAGTCAATTTAAATGAAATTTATTAACAATTAACAATAGTTAATTTAAATTTCATTTATCAACAATCAACTTGACTTTAGGTTAATTTGAAAAAAATATTAATTTAATTTAAATAGGATTTATCAACAATTAACCAAAGTTAATTTAAATCCCATTTATTAAAAAAAATATTTTATTAATTGGCTGAAAAAATGATATTTTTCAAAATTTAACCAATTTTAAATTTTAAAATCAATATCTTAACTATTTTCCAAAAATATCTTGTGTTGTTATAACTATTAGCTAATATTTTAACCATTAAAAAATAAAATAAAATATAAATAGTTATAACAATCCTAAAATATCTCAAAATAGTTAAACAAATTTAAATATCCATAAAAATATCTAACTAACAATATTCAAATTTCAAATAATTTAAATATTAAAAACTATAGAATAAAAAGATATTTATATTTTCAAATAAAGATCTAATAAAAATATCAAGAATTTAAATAAAAATATCTTAAATATCTGATGTCATAATTCTAATATTTTAATATATTAAAAGATTTAAAATTAAATTGTTAGTCTATTTTTAAATTTGAATTTGAATGTTTGTAGAAAATATCTAATTATTTAAATCCCAACTAACACAAATATCTTATTTAAAAAAAAATTAAATGATAAAACAAAAAAAAAAGATATTTTTAGTTTTGATAATAAATAATGTATTTTCACAATTTTAATTTTTTTTATTTCTCAAAAAAAAAAAAAATCTGGATGAATAGTACCCTTTCGGGTACTGTTCACCTGAGTGCATGGTGGCTTGGCAGCTGGGCTTGCGCGCACGGGGCACGGGGTGCACGCATAAGGTGGGCGCGCAGAGGCATGCGCGCGCGCATGGCAGCTAGAAGAAAAAATTTTCAGAAATTTTTTGTGTGCAATTTTTCAAACCAAAACCATTTTCTAATTAATTTTTTAACATGTTTTACATAAAATAAAGCATATATAAAAATTAATAGCATAGAAAACACAACAAAATAACCTAAAAATTGCTAAAATTCACATAAAATCAATATGCTTCATAAAAACATGAAAACCATCCAATTATTCAAACATATCAAATTATCCAATTTTAAACATGTTCATGCATGGAAATAAAGATTACCAAAGACTCTGAGGTCAGTTGTTGGATTAAACTTTTACAGGATCTTTATCTATTTTCATGTATATCTAAATTAAACAAATTAATACGAGATAGTCTAAAACTTGTTTCTAAAATTAAATTCAAAGAGAAACAATGAATAGAATACTTACAGTATATGCAGCGGAATGAAAGAGTCATTCCTTCAGTTTCTCTAACTCTTGTATCCTCTCTGTCGCAGAGTATTATCAAGAAACTGAACCGATCTTCTATTTTCTTCACAACCTTCCAATGTATCCTTAGAATCACCTAGACTAGTGTGGGTGATTCTCAACACATGAGATAGATATAGAGAAGAAGAAGAGAAAATAATCAAAGAGGCTTAGAAAATGACTTGTGTTTAGAGAGAATCTAAAACTATTTGAAAATCTGACTTGTGACTTATTCTTTGACTTCTCTCCAAGCACTCATTTTATAGACTCAATTAGGCCATTTAATTTAATTAAAAAATTAATAAAATAATAGCCATTTTAAAGCCCTAGGTCGAAATTATCATGGGCTTTAGGTCCGTGAAATTTCCTATTTGATTATAAGCCCATTTGACTTAAAAACAAGGTCTGTATTATTTTCTATTGATTTAATTAATTAAATAATTATTTAAATCCTTTATCAAATTAATTATTTATAATTTGAACCTTTGATTTAAATTTATTTATTAATTTAGATACCAATTTATCTTAATTAATAAATTTGCCATAATTTCTCTTTTCTTCTCAAAATTACACAACTCTGTGAAACTATCCAAAATTGACCTGGTCAACTTTGATAATTCTAATTGATTATTAAATCAATTAATTTAGACTATCTAGATGATTTTATCCAAGGTACAATGGGGACCATGGGCCTATGAAATTAAGCTCCAATAAGTTATCATAAATCTAACAAATAAATTTACTAACTTATTAATTCCTCGTGACTCCAATATAGACTCGGAATTGCACTCTTGAATTCATAGAAGACTCTATAACAAATATATATATGCTATTAATTATCCATTGTTACAACCATAATTGTCACTCAATCCTCTATAGACGGTCTACAATGAGATAGGACTAAAATACCGTTTTACCCCTCATTGTATTTTATCCTTAAAACACTTAGTTCCTTGTAAATGATATTTCAGTAAACTAATTTAATTACTGAAATGAGATCTCTATCATTTCACACCTTAAACCAAACTAAAAGGAAATCATCGTTTCACTTCTTCATCAAAAGCTATAGATGTTCATATCTATGATTAACACTCCCACTCAATTATACTACTGAGTTCCCAAGATGTAAGTATGGGCTAGTCCGTAGGGTAAGCTGGTAACGAACAAGTCAAAGAACTCAAATAATACAATCAGTTAGAATACTAACCACTCAGAATTGAGTTTGAATTGACCCATGGTCAACTATATGATATGACTAGAATAGATAATAACGGTATGTTTACTTATCTTATCTACTGTTAATATCGGTCTAGTCCGATGTAACAAATACATCCGATCTTATCTACTTTGCTAATGTTCTGGAAAGAACATAACACTGTAATGTGTAAGTATATCATATCGTAGATTGGCAAGTCAGTGTAAATCCTGTGCACTGACTAATCTTAGGACTAATTTATTTTGAACATATAATCATATTTATATTCCACTGTGATTACGTCACTATAAATAAGATTAGCTATATGCTCAGGATTTAATAGAAGTTTATATTAAACAAATAATCATGAAAATAAAACATGTGAGCAAAGTGATTAACCAAGTCTAAAAAATGATTTCTATTCTTTTATTGATAATAAAATGAGATTACAAAGAATTTAGGTTTTAATTAGGGAATAAAACCCCAACAGCAATGAGAAAAGTTCCTTACGCATCTACAGTTGGAAGTCTGATGTATGCTATGTTGTGTACTAGACCAGATATCTGCTATGCAGTGGGAGCAGTGAGCAGGTATCAGTCAAACCCTGGACCTGAACATTGGATAGCAGTTAAGCAATTCTTGAAGTATTTAAGGCGAACTAGGGATTATATGTTAGTCTACAAGGGTGGTGTTCTGAACCCTGTAGGCTACACCGATTCAAATTTTCAGACTGATGTTGATGACAGGAAGTCTGCTTCTAGAATGGTGTTTACTCTTGGGGGTGGAGCTGTGATATGGAGAAGCATAAAACAATTTGCGATCGCAAATTCCACCATGGAGGCTGAATACATAACTGTGTTAGAAGCAGCTAAGAAAATAGTCTGGCTAAAGAAGTTTTATTGAGATCTTGGTATCATTCCAGAAATGGATAATCCACTTGTGTTGTTTTGTGACAACACATGAGCGATAGCCAACTAGAAAAAACCTCAAAGTCACAAGAGGAGTATGCATATAGAAAGGAAGTATCACATAATTTGCGAATATGTGGCCGGGGGAGATGTGAAGGTTATGAAGATTGCATCTGAAGACAATCTTGCAGATTCGTTTACGAAGACTTTGCCAGAAGCTACATTTGATAAGCATATCAAGGAAATATGATTAGTAGAATTAAGGCATTAGTTTCAATTAGTGCAAGTGGGAGTTTGTTGGGTTTTATGCCCTAATTAAAACCCAATTTCTTAGTAATCTCATTTTATTACGAATAAAAGAATAGAAATCAAATTTTGACTTGGTCAATCACTTTGCTCACATGTTTTATTTTCATGATTATTTGTTTAATATAAAATTCTATTAAATTCCGAGCATATAGGTAATCATATTTATAGTGACGTAATCATAGTGGAATATAAATATGATTATATGTTCAAAATAAGTTAGTCCTAAGATTGGTCAGTGCAGAGGATTTACACTGACTTACCAATCTACGATACGAACTACTTACACATCGCAGTGTTATGTTCTTTCTAGAACATTAGCAAAGTAGATAAGATCAGATGTATTTGTTACATCGGACTAGACCGATATTGACAGTAGAAAGGATAAGTAAACATATCGTTATTATCTATTATAGTCATATCATATAGTTTACCATATGTCAATTCAATCTCAATTCTGAGTGGTTAGTATTCTAACTGATTGGATTATTTGAGTTCTTTGACTTGTTCGTTACCAGCTTACCCTACGTACAAGCCCATAGTTACATTTTGGGAACTCGATAGTATAATTGAGTGGGAGTGTTAATAATAGATATGAACATCTATAGCTTCTGATGAAGAAGTGAAACGATGGTTCCTTTTAGTTTGGTTCAAGGTGCTAAATGATAGAGATCTCATTTCGGTAATTAATATTAGTTTACTGAAATATCATTTACAAGGAACTAAGTGTTTTAAGGATAAAATACAATGGGGGGGGGGGGGGGGGAGGGTGTAAAACAGTATTTTAGTCCCATCTCATTGTAGACAGTCTATAGAGGGTTGAGTGACAAATTATGGTTGTAACAATGGATAATTAATAACGTATCTATATTTCTTATAGAGCGTTCTATGAATTCTAGAGTGCAATTCCGAGTCTTCAGTGGAGTCAAGAGGAATTAATAAATTGGTAAATTTAGTTGTTAAATTTATGATAGCTTATTGGAGCTTAATTTCATAGGCCCATGGTCCCCACTGTACCTTGGATAAAGTCTTCTAGATAGTCTCAATTAATTTATTTAATTATCAATTAGAATTATCAAAGTTGACCAGGTCAATTTTGGATAGTTTCACAGAGTTATACAATTTAGAGAAGAAAAGAGATTTTAGGGCACATTTATTAATTAAGACAAATTGGTGTCTATATTAATAAATAAGTTTAATTCATAAATAATTAATTTGATAAAGGATTTAAATAATTATTTAATTAATTAATCAATAGAAAATAATACATGCCTTGATTTTAAGTCCAACGGGCTTATAATTAAATGAGAAATTTAATGGACCTAAAACCCATGAGAATATCGACCATTAGGCTGATATTATCTATTATTTTATTTATTTTTTTTAATTAAATTAAATGACCTAATTGAGCCTATAAAATGAATGCTAAGTGAGAGTTGAAAACATAAAGACTATCTGACAAAAAATCAGAAGATCTATTCTTGATGCTCTAGGTTTTAGATTCTCTTTACAACATAAGTCATTTTCTAAGCCTCACTTTTTCTCTTCTATTCTTCTTCTCTTTGTATCTACTCATGTGTTGAGAATTGTCAACTCTATAGTCTAGGTGGTTCTAAGTATAATTTGGAAGGTTGTGAAGAAAATTTAAGAACAGTTCAATTTCTTGGTTATACCCTGCGACAGAAAGGATACAAGGGTTAGAGAAACTGTACGAAAGACTTAATCATTCCGCTGCACAATAATGTAAGTGTTCTTATCATTATCTCTGTATGAATTCAATTTTAGAAATATGTTCTAGATTGTCTCATATTAATTTGTTTAATATAAGATTTACATGCAAATAAACAAGATCATGTATAAGTTTTCCCAACAAGATTAAGTAATAAAAAAATAACATGTTTTCTTTTTACATATAAATGATAATTTTTTTTAATAAAATTAAGATTATGGATTGTATATAATAATAATAATAATAATAATAATAATAATAATGATGATGATATTTTATAACACTTGAATTTATATTAATATATTATTTAATATCTAGTTTTGTATTAAATATTATTATAATAATTATATTTTATAATATTTGAATTTATAGTAATACAATTACTAAATTTTTATTTTATCGAAATTTTATAAAAATTAGGATTATGTATTATATATTATTGTAATAATAATATTTTATAACATTTAAATTTATATGAATATAATTATTAAATATCTAATCTTAAATTAAAAATTATTATAATAATGACATTTTAATTTATATTAATATAATTATTAAATATCTATTATTGTATTAAATATTATTATAATAATGATATTATATAATAGTTGAATTTATATAAATATAATTACTAAATATTTATTCTACCAAATTTTTTATAAAAATTAGGATTATATATTATATATCATTATAATAATGATATTTATAACATTTGAGTTCATATTAATATAATTATTAAATATCTAGTCTTGTATTAAATATTATTATGATAATGATATTTTTTAATATTTTAATTTATATTAATATTGTTGACGCGGTTTTTCGCCAACAATAGATTTAGAAATCTAATAAGAGTATTAGTGCTTATTTGCAAACCGTAATGAACTTATATGAACCATTTCTTACACACACAATTTTACGTGGTTCAGTGGTTAAAATCAACCTAGTCCATGAGATAATATTATTACTCTCTCACAATTTCTGCAGAGTTTCAGTATTACAAAAAGGCAGTCCCCTTTCCTATCCATTATCCCTGATATTTATAGTGGAATTTCCTAGACAAATTTGGGTAACCGTGTGCATAAATTTGGTAAACATTTAATAAAGATAATTCCCATTTACATAGGGATAGGATTGCCTAACAGAATATAATCCTGTTATCTCGGACAATAAATGTGCAATACAGTCTGGACAATAATGAGCGTATAGAGTGCCTTCGAATCTATCGAGATCCTTCAGTATGCGTCATGACCAGGTTTCCATGAGCTGAACATATTCAGAAATCCAACCACTACATGTCTCGAACTGGACCGTCATCCTAAAAGGCGACCTGCAAATTACCTGAATGTCGTGCTGCCAAGTCCTAATTCGAGCTACTCACATCACCATTAGCTAGATGTTCTACTCATCTGCTTTTTCCATATATTCATCTGCCAAATGTACCCCTAGCTGAGCGATTAAACTCGTGCTAATTTTTAGGGTACAAAATTTTCTCCCCAAGCTCCTGCTCGTGCTTGACGTCATTTACTTTCTGACACACACAGTAGGGACTTTTAAGATTCTGTCATGTAAAATCATGCCTGCCTACTACTCGAGTGTGGAACACGTGGCTGTTTGTAATTGACGTCTGTTCGGGTTTCGAGGACTGTGACAACTGCCCTGTCAACTTTTTGCCCCTGCACGAGTCATTTAATCTTGGCCTTTGGATCTCGAGCTAACCCAACCGGATGACCCAAATTAATTCCCAAAGTTTACATATAAATAGGGAGATCATATCTGAACCTTACCACCTTTGCATTCAAAAACTTTCCTTTCAGAAACAAAAATCCCATTTTTCTCTCAATTTTTTCCAAAAACCTTCATCGCCCTTCAGTTTCTAAGAAGCTCTCATGCTCCTGCCCATGGGCGCATCAACATTCTCATCGAACAAACGTATAAACTATAAGTATTTGCACATATGACTTGAATCTTTCACTTCTTTATTTTTCAATGAGATTTTTACTTCAAAAAACATTTTTTGTTCAGTATCGTTTTGTGTTCTGGCCATGTCTGAGTTTAAATAGGGTTCGGTTTAGGCTAAAAGAACGATACAAGACTTGTTTAGAAATAAGGTATTAAAAAACTGGGCAAATTTCTTGGGTTTTGCAAGGAAAATGTCACTGGTAAATCAATTAGGATACCTATTTTGGATGTAGAAGTTGAGAGGTTTTTAGGTTTGAACCTAGGTAACTTAAGGGTCACAATTCCTTAAGTGGTTTTTCATAAAATCGATTTCAAAAGAAAAGTGGTGGGTCTGACAAGTCTGACACACGAATCCCAAAGTATCAGGGAATTTCTTGAATTCATAGTGCGTGGCCTAGGACTACACGTGGAACCACGCGTTGATGCTAGGACATATCTTAGCTCGTGTAAATTTTGAATCACCAAAAGTAAACTACTCAAACCCTCGGGTCATCTTACCTTCATCACCATAGCTAGTAATTGCCTCAGGCCACCACTAATAGGTTGCTTTGTCGTCAGGCGAGCTAGGTCATGGCTCCACCAAAGAAAAATGTAGCGAGCTCCTCTACTCAAAAAAATAATAAAGACAAGCAGATTGCGTCCAAATCTCCAATTCCTCACTTCGGCCCAGTGGTGGAGAGGGAGATTGTTGTCGACCTTAGCGATTTTTTGAGGCCGAGCACATCGTGTCCAAAATAACGTCGCAAGGGGAAGTGAACAAAATACTGCTGAGCCATGGATCGAGATGGGAATTGATGGCCTCCTCGCCCGATCTTCGTTGGAAGGAGAGTGGAGCTGCGCTCCTCTACAAGATGACTTTGGGGCTTGGAGTGATGACCACCTGAAGGTAGGTGTTTTCCTTCCATTAGATCAGTACTTCGTGGATTTTCTGAACTACGTCGAACTGGCTCTATTCCAGCTCCCCCCGAACTCGTATTGAATTTTGGCTGGGTTAAAATATATATTTTTGAGGCACGAGTGGGAGGTCCCTACTTCGACAAATATTATGTACTTCTTCTCCCTCAAGGACAGTCCTGGTCAGAAGGGGCGAGGTGATGACTTTTACTACCTCATTCGCTTCCCCAACTCGACTTTTGTTATTGACATCCCCAGCCACCCAAATGACTATAAAGACCAGTTCTTTATGTCAAATGGGTTCAAGAATTGCTGTCACCGACACTTCAACTGCCCTCGTAAGTCCCCTAACTTTTTGAATTCTGTACGCAAACTCTCTTATCATTTTTTGTTTAATCCTTATAACTGAGTTCATTCCTTGTGCAGCTATATTCAAGAGGACAGAGCGGTTTGAGACCCTTGGGGGTCAATACGAGACACTGACCCATCTTCCTTTGAAGGAGAAGGACTTTCGACAGGTAGTGAATGATGCTACCATGGTGGCCTGCAACCTAATTCGTAAAGGTCAGACACTGGCTATTAGGACTCGAGGTCCACCTCCCATTCTTCTTGAGCTTCCTTATCCTTAAGAAGTCTTGTCCACCATTGAAGACACCGAGGAGGAAGAGGATGTGGAACCACTGGTGTGCAAGAGGAGAGTTCCTGAAGATGATTAGGGTCCTGATCCAAAGCGAGCTACGTTCGGGGTAGCAGCCAGCACTTTTGGCCAAGGTAACCCATATAGAGAACTAGATCAGGCTGCTGCCAGTTTTAGGCTATTTCGCTTCAATCCTCATATGCTTGTTAGTCGACATCCTTCTGACCTGGACCTGAAAACAACACTCCTTCAGTGTGTGGATCATCTTGTTATATGCTATGACCATAGATACCCCAGAAGCACCGTTGTGGTTGATAAAACCCTCCGTTTTAGGTCCTCCATTTTTGAGGAATATGGGACAAATCATAGGACATGGCCTTCCTTACGTCAGTGTGTATTCTCCCCCGACTTTAGGCCGTCTGTAGATGAGTCTAGCTCGGAAGAAGAACCTGAACCCCTTAGGACCCAGGAGGTAATAACTTTAGACTCTCCCCCACCTCCGGTAGTCCAGGAGTTAGAGGTTATACCTAGTCTGGTACATAACCCCGAGTTGATCGTAGTAGATTCCTCCCTTAGCTCGGAGGGTAGGGTCTTTTCTCTGTTCTTGTCTTTGCATTACTTTGACTAACTATCCCTTGTATCTAAATCTTCTACTCGTTCCTTTTCAGGTGAGGAGATGGACTTGCCAAACACCTCAGGTTTAAGGGGAGCCTTCAAGGCTGGCGGGGCCGAAGCTGGGCCTGTGGTGAAAAGGCCCAAGATTCCAAAGAAACATGTTTCCAAGATTGGAACTTCCACCGGTTCTCCTGTCAAAGACAAAGGTGCCAGCTCCACCCGGGAGCAGAACAACAGACTCAACCCCTAGCTCTGGTGACAACATTCACAGTTCTCGAGGCTCCTCCTCCTCTCCCTCGACATGTACCTCCTTCGGTTCCTCAAGTGATCCAAAGCAAAGCTCCCTCCGCTCAGGTCCCAACTGTTTAGATCCCGGTAAAGCCACTTGAGTTGGCAAGGATCCCCAAAGCATTTCAGGGGACTGTATATGAGATGGCGAGCCATATGGTGGGCCATGCGTATAAAGCCAATGTCAAGGATTTGAGGGCCATGGAGGAGCGTACTCTCGAAGATGTTCTTAAGTCCACTATGGGAATGAACCTCATTGTGAGCCCCTTTCATTCTTCTAGCATTTATTTTCTCTTTTTTACTAACCTTGACTTGCCTTTTTCTTTTGCAGTCTGTCCTGGTTCAACTCCACAGAATTGCATGGTTTCGACTAGGAGTGATGAGCTCCAAGCCACCTTGATTGCCGCCCAAGGGAGCGAGCAGTCTGCCAAAGCCACCATGGTTTCCTCCTAGGACAACGAGCAGTTTGCAAATGCTACCCTGACTGCTTCCTAGGAAGGCGAGAAAATTGCTAAGAATCAGGTCGTGGAAGTGAGCCCTCGATTGGACTAGCTGCAGGCTGAGAATGATGGCCTCAAAAAGAAGCTTGGCAAGGTTGAGGCCAAAGCCAAGGAGGAGGCTGAGAGGGTGAGGTTTGAGATTGCAGAGTCGTCGAACTCAATGGAGGAGGATTTACTGGTGCTGGGCTTTCAACCAGGACGGGAATTTCACTTTCATGCAGCCAGGGTTTTGGGAGCCTTATCTTGCCAAATTCAAAATTTGATTCTCACATGAACCCTCTGAGACTACCAAGACTTCCGATGCTGCTGAAATGGATAGTGAGGAAGTGACATCCTCCGAGCAAGTCGACGAAGCTCAATGATTCCTTTTCTTTATTTTATATTTTGTAACTAAGTCCTTAGGGACTAAAACAATCTCCTTCAGGCTTAGATCGCAGTTTTTTTCTCCTCGAGATAACAATATGCTTTTGAATTTATATTTAATTTATGATCTATTTGTGTTTCCCTTAGTCTATTGTTTTCTCATGTTTATGAATTATTGGATTCTTGTACACTCAAAATCTTAGGGGTTGTCCTTAGATCGAGATAGAATTTTGATGGCTCGACTAACTAATTTTAGTCGATATTTTAGTAGTATCCATGATTTTGCCCGCCTAATTGCGTTATACCTGTTAGGAATCAGGCCTAGGACCTGATCATATCCATGGGTTTTAGTCTACTAAATAACATTGTACCTATTAGGAAACATGCCTTAGACCTGATTGTATCCAGGGGTTATAGTCTGCTTAATAGCATTGTACCTGTTAGGAATCAGGCCTCAGACCTGGTTATTTCCGAGGGTTTTGTTTTAGAAATTTCTCAATCATAGTTTGTATTCAGAATTTGAAAATCCGAGCTTTAAAAATCCGTTGAATAATCAATTTTTCCAAACTCTAAGTTTCAGATTTCATCTGAATACGCTGAAATCTTTTAAAAGCTCTCTTCGGTTATGTGCCCCCTACCCAAGCAACCATAATTTATAAATGTTCTAGGCTGCTTTTACAAAGTGAGCCCACGATAATAAATCGACAAAAATTGATTTTGTAATAATCCAATTGTTATTAAAATGAAATGAATTTAATAGATAAGCCTTACATAAACAATAATCTCCAAAACAACAAAATTATTGATAGTACTTTATGAGGTGGAGGGCATTTCAGGGCCATGGAACTATTTCTCCACTTAACTGTGCTAGCTTAAAGGTCCCTTCACGCAGGATATCCACGATATGGTATTGTAGCGACCCAAATTTGCTAATAAGGCTTAGGGCCTTGATTAGCGTGCCTGGAGGGCAATAAGTGATTTATTGTTATTATATGTGAATTTTCATGAGTATGTGATTAGAGATGCATGTTTAGTTGAATTAAATATGCATGTGGGCCCCGTTTGGATATTAGGGGCATGTTTGTAATTTTAGCACGATGAGGGCATAAATGTGATAATTGTGATATATCTGCGTAGCACGATCCGAGACAATCCCTGGGAGCTGTTAGCCAGAAAGTCACAACGGGGTTGAATATCTGACTTAGGACGAGTCGAGGGGTATTTCAGGTATTAAATGTTCTATGGGGTTATCAGGTTATGGAAATAAATATTTACAGATATATTTGAGGTTAGAATGTTTAGGAGGAAAAATTGGGGAAATTTACCATTTTGCCCTCGAGGACGTTTTTGGCACCCCGAGCCTTGAGGTAGCCTTATAGACTTAAGTTAAATAAAACAAAATATAGGAAACCCTCAGAATTCACTAAACCATCTCTTTTTCTCTATCTCTCTCCTGTCTTCTCTCCTTTGGAAGCTTTGGGAAACTTTGGTGAATCTAATAAAAGGCTAAGGAATTTCAGCTAGAATTTTGGGAGCAAGAGGCTTGGAGCTTAGGGAACTGATTTAGGGAATCACTTCTGCCCAAGGTAAGCTTTTTAATAGGTTGAGTTGTGTTGAATTGCAGCTGGTTTTCTACTGAAATTCTAGAGTATTGCATGTTGGATAGGTGAAGGATCCTTCTTGAGATTTGATGAGGTTTAGAGCTAGTTCTTTGTTAGGTTTTGTTACTGGAAACATAGTAGAGCTTCTGTGATTAATGATTTGGATTGTTGGTTTGATTTTTGGGTTAAATGAATTGGTTCTCATGGTAAAAATGGAGGATTTTTCTGGGTTCGAAGGGTTGGGCCGCGACATTGTTCTTGCTAAGCCGCGGCCCTCTGAAGCAGAATGGTGGCCTGGAAGAGGGGCGGGCCGCGACGCGCCTGCATTGTTTTGTAGTGACTCTCGGGTTTGGGGGCGGGCTGCGGCATGGCCTCATGGGGCTGCGTCTCTTAGTGCATTTTTGGGCTTGAAAGTGTGTTTAGGCTTGGGAACTCAAAGGTTATGGCTCAAGATGGATTTTATCACCCGGATTGATAGAATTCAAGATCTCAGAGATTAGAATTATGGCTCAAAGTTATTTAATAGATTAGAACTTGATGGATAAATATTATTAATGCGTTGTGACTAGGGTTTCGACGAGGCTCGGATTAGGGCTTTGTGCTCGGGACGTCAGTGCTTGGAAAGCTTGGGACACAGGTAAGAAAACTGTTGTACCTGTAGAGCTTGTGTGCAGGGCACGACTCGATATGATTGTGTAGCAGGGCGTAGCCCTTTGATTGAGTTTATTCGTGTTAAGTATTTGCTTTATTATGCTATGTGTGCATATATGATAATGAACGACAAGAGCCGGGAACGGCGAGGGCCGGGAATGGTGAAGGTCGAGAGCGGCAATGCCAGGAGCGGAGAAGGGCCGAGAACGGCGTTAAGCACATGAAGTGTAAGGCTGAGTGTGGCAAGGGGCTGGGAGCAGTGTTTAGCACGTGGAGTGCGAGTTGCTAGGGAGAGACCCTAAATGATACCCGTGATCTCCTTACAGTGTGGACCGCGAACCCAGGGCCTGGTAAAGCGCCTAGGACGGCATGACCGTATGTGTATAGCCTGTTGATGGCTTGTTTATATGCTAAGTGTTGATATGCATATGTTATCTACTTGTGAGGGTTTTCTTGCTGGACTTCGGCTCATGGGTGCTTTGTGGTGTAGGTAAGGGCAAGGGGAAAGTCATCCAACCATGAGTACGGAGAGCATGAAGCAGCACGTACATGTTTGGCCTTCCTGGCTGCCACGACCAGGGGTATTTTGGGAGATGGTTGTACTAAACCTAGATTTTGTCGTTTAGCCAACTTTAGTTATATTTTTGAGTTGTAAATATTTCTAAACAATATTTTTGTGATTCCAAATGTTAAATGCTTTATAATTTTCAGTAAATGGTTTATTTTCAAAGTTTATGACTCTGATTATAGTTTAATTACACTTTTGTCTTAAAACCTCAATTAGCAAGTTAATTGCACGTTTTAAACTCACTTAGTAGCGACTCTAAGGCGGTAGGGTGTTACAACTTGGTATTAGAGCGAGCCAAGGTTTATGGTTTCTGGAGAATGACCAAACATGTACGCTCGCTGTCAGTGACAAGCTCGACTCAGGGTTGGTTGGTAATGATTGACTATTATGCTTGAATATGTGCTTAAATTCCCTGTTTGCCTACTTATTCCATATAGATCATGATTCATGAGTTAACATATGCATGATGTCAGGGCATGGCCCGTTGTGTGTTATATGCTATCTGTGTGTTGTGTGGATTGTTGTCTATGGTTAACTGATGTGATTGGGAGGTGGTTTTGGATGTTGTTATCATGCCTGATGAGCGGCGCCATTGATTGCAGGCATATTTGTTGAGATGCCTCGACAATCATCGAGACTCTACGGCAGTAGGGCCGAGGATGATAACCCGGGTCAGGACCCTCCACCTGCCCCACAGAATTGGCAACATATTTTTGCCGAAATGGAAGCAAGATTGCAACGAACAGAGGAAGGGCTTCGAAAATTGAGGCAGCAGACCCCTCAACAGGTCACTGGGTTGCCAGCTCAGCAGGTTGTGGCGCCAGTGTCGGTTCAACCTATTGTGGAGAATAGGTGGGAACATTTATATGAGAGGTTCAGAAAGCAGCATCCTCCCACCTTTGAGGGTGGACCAGACCCACTGTGGGTAGAGCAGTGGATGAATATGATTTCCTCTATTCTCGATTTTATGAGGGTTGAGGGGAATGAGAGGGTAGCTTGTGCTAGCTACATGTTCAGAGAGGATGCCCGCATTTGGTGAGATGTAGTAGTTCAGAGGAGGAATGTGATAGTGATGACTTGGGAAGAGTTCAAAAACATCTTTAACGAGAAATACTACATCGTCACAGTCCGAGCTGCGAAGGTTGACGAGTTTAGCAACCTGACTCATAACCAGTTGACTGTGACAGAGTATGCTCTAAAATTTGACCGGTTGGCGAAGTTTGCGCCAGATCTAGTGCCGACAGATGCGGCAAGAAGAGACATATTTGTACGGGTGTTGAATGTTATGATCGCCCGTGATGTGAAGATCACTTTGGATCCAGAGACTACTACCTATGCTCAGGTTGTAGACAAGGCCCTTACAGCTAAGGGGGTCGAGGACCAGATTTGGAGAGAGAGAGCGTTGTTAGGTGCGACGCCAGGAGGACGGTGCCTCCTTTTATTGGATACAGTCGGGGTAGTGGCTCCAGTGAGCAGAAGAGAAAGGCCCTAGATTCTTTTGTTCCTCCTAGCTCAGATAGGAGGGCACGGGGTGCTTTTGGTGGCCGTCAGGGCGGAGGTGACAACTGGAGGAGCTTTCCAGTATGTCCTCGGTGCAGACAACGACACCAGGGTGAGTGCAGGATTAAAGCCTGCTTTGTCTATGGGAGTGCCAATCATCTGAAGAAGGACTGCCCATAAGCCAAGAAAGATGAGCCGAAGCAGAGCGACAATCTCGCTCCTGCCAGGGTGTTTATCTTGACTCAGACTGAGGTGGAGACTAGCCCCTCGGTTGTGACAGGTCAGATATCTAATGCTGGTTCTTCTTACACTGCATTGTTTGATTCGGGAGCTACTCATTCGTTTGTGTATGCTAGAGTGATAGATCAGCTGTGTAGACCTAGTGTTTTGTATGTTAGGGGTTTTCAAACTTTGTTGCCAACTGGGGAACTGGTAGTCTCTAGGAGATGGATTAGAGCTTTACCAGTAAAGGTAGATGGTAGGGAGTTGTTTGTTGATCTGTTTGAGCTTGTGATGGATGACTTCGATATGATGCTAGGGATGGATTGGCTATCGAAGTATGGGGCGACGATTGACTGCAAGCGCAAGATGGTAACTTTTGAACTAGAAGGGGAGGTACCCTTTGTATTTGTGGGGATAGCTAGTGGATCACGAGTACCTATGATTTCGGCACTGAAGGCTAGAGACGTGATGCAGGGAGGTTGCATAGGATTCCTAGCGAATGTTGTGGATACCTCTAGGGTTGTGTCGGTTGGACCGGGGGAGACCAGATTGGTATGTGAGTTTCCAGATTTATTTCCAGCAGATCTGCCAGGGCTGCCGCCGCAGCGGGAGATTGATTTTGTTATAGAGTTGATGCTAGGGGTGGAGACAGTATCTAGGACACCTTATAGAATGGCTCCAACAGAGTTAAAAGAGTTGAAGATTCAGTTGCAGGAGTTACTTGATTTGGGGTTCATTAGACCGAGTTTCTCGCCATGGGGTGCTCCAGTGTTGTTTGTCAAGAAGAAGGATGGATCTCTTAGGATGTGTATTGACTATAGAGAGCTGAACAAATTAACCATTAAGAACAAGTATCCACTGCCTAGGATCGATGATTTATTTGATCAGTTACAGGGAAGAACAGTGTTTTCCAAGATTGATCTCCGATCAGGTTACCACTAGTTAAGGATTAAAGAGGAGGACATACCAAAGATCTCTTTCCGAACGAGGTATGGACACTATGAATTTCTGGTTATGTCTTTTGCATTAACCAATGCCCCAGCAGCTTTTATGGATATGATGAATAGGATTTTCAAGGACTACTTAGACAAGTTTGTGATTGTGTTCATCGACGATATTCTGGTGTATTCTCAGTCAGAGACAGAGCATGAGCATCATTTGCGGTTGGTATTGCAACGGTTGAGGGAGGATAGGTTATATGCTAAGTTCAGCAAGTGTGAGTTCTGGTTACCGCAAGTTACATTTCTAGGCCATATCGTCAGTAAGGAGGGGATTCTGGTTGACCCAAGTAAGATTGAGGCAGTGAGAGATTGGCCTAGACTGAGCAATGCTCTTGAAGTGAGGAGTTTTATGGGATTGGCAGGGTATTATCAGCGGTTTGTTGAGGGGTTCTCCAGGATAGCTATGCCATTAATAGAATTGACAAAGAAGAAGACAAAGTATGTTTGGACAGACAGATGTGAGAACAGTTTCAAAGAGTTAAAGCGGCGACTGATCACCACGCCAGTGTTGAGTCTACCGACAGATAATGAAAAGTTTGTGGTTTATTGTGATGCTTCCAGACAGGGTTTAGGATGTGTGCTGATGCAAGTCGGGAAGGTGATAGACTATGCATCAAGATAGTTAAAGGAGTATGAACAGAGATATCCCACGCAT
The DNA here is from genome assembly GCF_963169125.1 of Humulus lupulus. Lineage (NCBI taxonomy): Eukaryota > Viridiplantae > Streptophyta > Magnoliopsida > Rosales > Cannabaceae > Humulus > Humulus lupulus. The sequence goes on from NC_084793.1 coordinate 215,358,742, forward strand.
GATCAGGAATTGGCAGCGGTGGTGTTCGCTCTTAAGATTTGGAGACCTTATTTGTATGGTGAGAAGTGCGAGATATACACTGACCATAAGAGTTTGAAGTACTTCTTTACTCAGAAGGATTTGAATATGCGCCAGAGACGGTGGCTGGAGTTGGTCAAGGATTATGAATGTGATATCCTATACCATCTTGGGAAGGCTAATGTAGTGGCTGATGCATTGAGTCAGAAAGGCCCAAGACAGTTGTTCAGTTCGAGACAGATATCTGATAAGCTAGCTGAGGAGATGACTAGAGCGGGTATAGAGTTGGCGGTTAGCCGGTTAGCCAACATCACTCTTCAGTCTAAACTCCTTGAGAGGATCAAGGAAGCGTAGGGGAAGGATTCCCAGTTGAGGGGTTACAGGGAGAATGTCTTAGTCGGAGCAGCTAAGGACTTCTCTATCTCGGAGATAGGGTTACTAAAGTACAAGGGTCGGATCTATGTTCTGATGGATTCTGATATCCGGCGGGAGATCTTAGATGAATTGCATACCACTCCCTATTCCTTACATCCAGGTACGACGAAGATGTACCAAGATCTAAGAGCTTTGTATTGGTGGTCAGGCATGAAGAGGGATGTGGTAGATTATGTGGACAAGTGCTTAACTTGTTAGCAGGTCAAGGCTGAACATTAGAGGCCATCAGGGTTGCTGCAGCCTCTAGGGATTCCAGAGTGGAAGTGGGAAGACATTTCCATGGACTTCGTGGTTGGTTTGCCGAAGACTGTGGGACAACATGATTTGGTGTGGGTGATTGTGGATAGATATACCAAGTCTGCTCACTTTAGGGACCCCACCTTCACCTCCAAGTTTTGAGAGAGTCTGCAGAAGGCTATGGGCACGCAGTTGCAGTTTAGTACCACTTATCATCCTCATACAGATGGACAGTCTGAGAGGATGATTCAGATATTGGAGGATATGCTATGTGCCTGTGTGCTAGATTTTTGGGGATCTTGGAGTAAGTATTCTCCCTTTGATTGAGTTTTCATATAATAACAGTTATCAGGCGACTATCGAAGTGGCTCCGTATGAGATGCTTTATGGGAGAATGTGCAGATCACCTATCCATTGGGATGAGACGGGTGAGAGGAGGTACTTAGGTCCTGAGATGGTTCAGAGGACCAATGCGGCGGTTGAGAATATTAGAGCTCGAATGCTCGCCTCCCAGAGTCGCCAGAAGAGTTACTCAGACCTGAAACACAGGAGCGTGGAATTTCAGGTTGGTGACCATGTGTTTCTTAGGGTTTCACCTTTGAGGTGAGTGAAACGATTTGGTGTTCGGGGTAAGATGAGCCCTAGATTTGTTGGCCCCTTCGAGATTCTGGAACGGGTTGGAGAGGTAGCTTAGAGATTGGCGATGCCTCCAGCCTTATCAGGGGTTCATAATGTTTTTCACGTATCCATGCTCCGGAAGTATGTATCAGATTCGATGCACATTTTGAGTTATGAGAATTTGGAGCTGGACCAGGATTTGTCTTATGAGGAGAAGCCGATTCAGATTCTTGACTGGAAGGATAAAGTCTTGCGGAGCAAGACCATCGCCTTGGTGAAAGTGCTGTGGAGGAACAGCAAGGTTGAGGAGGCGACATGGGAACTTGAATCAGAGATGCGGGAGCGGTATCCCGAGTTGTTCAGGTAATTTCGAGGATGAAATTTCTGTAAGGAGGGGATAGTTGTAGCGACCCAAATTTGCAAATAAGGCTTAGGGCCTTGATTAGCGTGCCTAGAGGGCAATAAGTGATTTATTGTTATTATATGTGAATTTTCATGAGTATGTGATTAGAGATGCATGTTTAATTGAATTAAATATGCAAGTGGGCCCCATTTGGATATTAGGGGCATGTTTGTAATTTTAGCCCGATGAGGGCATAAATGTGATAATTGTGATATATCTGCGTAGCATGATCCGAGACAGTCCCTGGGAGCTGTTAGCCAGAAAGTCACAACGGGGTTGAATATCTGACTCAGAACGAGTCGAGGGGTATTTCAGGTATTAGATGTTCTATGGGGTTATCGGGTTATGGAAATACATATTTGGAGATATATTTGAGGTTAGAATGTTCAGGAGGGAAAATTGGGGAAATTTACCATTTTGCCCTCCAGGACGTTTTTGGCACCCCGAGCCTTGAGGTAACCTTATAGACTTAAGTTAAATAAAACAAAATATAGGAAGCCCTCAGAATTCTCTAAACCGACTCTTTTTCTGTATCTCACTCTTGTCTTCTCTCCTTTGGAAGCTTTGGGAAACTTTGGTGAATCTAATCAAAGGCTAAGGAATTTCAGCTGGTATTTTGGGAGCTAGAGGCTTGGAGCTTAGGGAACTGATTTAGGGAATAACTTCTGCCCAAGATAAGCTTTTTAATATGTTGAGTTATGTTGAATTGCAGCTGGTTTTCTAATGAAATTCTAGAGTATTGCATGTTGGATAGGTGAAGGATCATTCTTGAGATTTGATGAGGTTTAGAGCTAGTTCTTTGTTAGGTTTTGTTACTGGAAACATAGTAGAGCTTCTGTGATTAATGGTTTGGATTATTGGTTTGATTTTTAGGTTAATTGAATTGGTTCTCATGGTAAAAATGGAGGATTTTTTTGGGTTCGAAGGGTCAGGCCGCGACATTGTTCTTCCTGAGCCGCGCCCCTCTAAAGCAGAATGGTGGCCTGGAAGAGGGGCGGGCCGCGGCATGCCCTAGCTAGGGTCGCGCATGTGCCTACCCTATTTTGGAATGGCTCTTGTGTTTGGGGGCAGGCCGCGACATGACCTCACGGGGTTGCGACTCTTAGTGCATTTTTGGGCTTTAAAGTGTGTTTAGGCTTGGGAACTCAAAGGTTAAGGCTCAGGATGGATTTTATCACCCGGATTGATAGAATTCAAGGTCCCGGAGATTAGAATTATGACTCAAAGTTATTTAATGGATTAGAACTTGATGGATAAATATTGTTAATAGATTGTGACTAGGGTTTCGACGAGGCTCAGATTTGGGATTTGTGCTCGGGACGTCGGTGCTAGGAAAGCTCGAGACACAGGTAAGAAAACTGTTGTACCCGTAGAGCTTGTGTGCAGGGCACGACTCGATATGATTGTGTTGCAGGGCGTAGCCCTTTGATTGAGTTTATTCATGTTAAGTATTCAAGAGTCGGGAAAGGCGAGGGCCGAGAATGGTGAAGGCCGAGAGCGGCAAGGCCGGGAGCGGCGAGGGGCCGAGAACAGCGTTAAGCACATGGAGTGCAAGGCCAAGTGTGGCAAGGGGCCGGGAGCAGCGTTTAGCACGCAGAGTGCGAGTTGCTAGGGTGAGACCCTAAAGGATACCCGTGATATCCTTACGGTGTGGACTGCGAACCCAGGGCCTGGTAAAGCGCCTGGGACGGCATGGCCGTATGTGTATTGCTTGTTGATGGCTTGTTTATATGCTAAGTGTTGATATGCATATGTTATCTGCTTGTGAGGGTTTTCTTGCTGGGCTTCGGTTCACGGGTGCTTTGTGGTGCAGGTAAGGGCAAGGGGAAAGTCGACCAACCATGAGTATGGAGAGCGTGAAGCGGCGCGTACATGTTTGGCCTGCCTGGCTGCCACGGCAGGGATATTTTGAGAGATGGTTGTACTAAACCTAGATTTTGTCGTTTAGCCGACTTTAGTTATATTTTTGAGTTGCAAATATTTCTAAACAGTATTTTTGGGATCCCAAATGTTAAATGCTTTATAATTTTCACTAAATGGTTTATTTTCAAACTTTATCACTCTGCTTATAGTTTAATTACACCTTTGTCTTAAAACATCGATTAGCGAGTTAATTGCTCGTTTTAAACTCACTTAGTAACGACTCTAAGGTGGTAGGGCGTTACGGGTATGGTCCTTCCCAGTTTGGCCCTAACACACCATCATTGGGGTCTTTACTTGCCAAAAACACCCTCTGGAGAATCGAATCACCTAGTCTGAGTCTGCATCCTTTTACCTTCGAGTTGAAGTAACGAGTGATTTTCTGCTGATAATGGGCGAGTTGCAATTGTGACGCTTCTCATTTTTCCTCGATTAGATCAAGGGATGCACTGAGTAGCTCGTAGTTCTGATCTCGATCAAAGGTCTTCTGTCTATGGGTCATCACCAACGCCTTAATCGGGATCATAGCCTCGCTTCCAAAGGTCAGAGAGAAAAGGGTATATCCCGTGGAGGTTCGATGTGAGGTTCTATTGGCCCAGAGTACTTGCGGGAGCTGCTCGGGCCATAGTTCCTTTGCTTCATCTAATCGCTTCTCTAAGCTCGCCTTTAGGGTCTTGTTTACGACCTTGACCTGCTCATTAGCCTGTGGGTATGCTACCGATGAGAAACTCTTGGTTATGTCGTATATTTCACAAAATTTTGTGAAGAGATCACTATCGAATTGAGTCCCATTGTCAGACACAATCTTTTTTGGGAGCCCAAACGACATATGATATTTTTTACGACAAAATCTAGGACTCTCTTCGAGGTGATGGTTGCCAGAGGTTCAATCTCCACCCACTTCGTGAAGTAATCGATGACGACAACAACATATCGAACTCTTCATTTTCCTGTTGACAAAGAACCAATCAAGTCAATTTCCTATACTACAAACAGCCAAGGGGATGAGATCATGGTTAGCTCAATGGGAGCTGCTCGGGTAACTATGGCCAAGTGTTGGCATTTGTCACATTTCTACACATACGAGATCGAGTCCTTTGTCAGCATGGGCCAAAAATAGCCCTGTCTCAGTACCTTTAGAGCCAGGTTTTGCGCCCCCCCCGCCAGCATGGTCTCCGCATAAGCCTTCGTGTATTTCTTGCAAGATAGTATGCGCTTCCTCGGACAGAACACACCGTAGGAGAGGTAGTGAATGCCCTCGTCGATATAGAGCCACATAACATATCACAGAGCTTGATATAACAACTTTCTTGCACCCTTTCAATCGTCAGGTAACTTTTCGGTTGTGAGATACTCTACTATGGGGGTCATCTAGCTCGGTTTTATGTCAATCATTCTGACCTCATCCATTTCTGTTGTTATGCTCGGGCTTTCCAAGAACTCCACAAGAACTTTATTTAGTGTATCCACCTCTTTGGTGGTAGCAAGTCGAGGCAAAGCATCAAGATTAGAATTCTACTTGCGGAGTACTTGTTCAACGGAGCTAAACTCGAATTCAAACAACTCACCTTTAACCTTGGCTAAGTAGGTCGCCATCTTGATACCGCAAGCTTGGCATTCTCCCAATATCTAATTGACTATGAGCTGGGAATCACAATAACATTGGATTGCCTTTGCTTTTAGCTCTTTCGCCACCCTTAGCCCTGCCAATAAGGCCTCATATTCGGCTTCGTTGTTGGATGCTTCAAATCTGAACCTGAGAGCTATATGGAATCGATGCCCTTTAGGTGAGATTAAAATTATCCCAGCTCTCGATTCGTTTTCATTAGAGGATCCATCAATGAAGATATTCCACAATTCCTACACCGGTTCTCTTATCGGCTCATCCTGAAACCTGTGCACTCAGCCACAAAGTCAGCGAGGGCTAGACTCTTGATTGCTGTGCGTGGCATATATAATATTTCTAACTGGCTAAGTTCGATGACCCATTTTAGTAGTCATCTCGATGTTTTAGGTTTTTGAAAAACCTGCCTTAAAGTTTGGTCAGTTAAGACGTGGATAGTGTGGGACTGAAAATATGGTCCGAGCTTCCTTAAAGCCAAAATAAAACATAACACGAGTTTTTCTATTAATGGATACCAAGATTCAGCTCCGAGAAGTCTTTTACTTATATAATACACTGGTTTCTGCGCTTGATTTTCTTCTTGAACTAACACAGCGCTGAGTGCATTTTCCTTCACGGCCAGATATAGAAATAAATATTCCCCAGACGCCGATTTTGATAGTACGAGGGGTTCAGCCAGGTGAGCTTTCAGATCGTGAAATGCCTCTTTGCATTCTTCGGTCCACTCGAACTTCTTGTTTCCTCTGAGCAAGTTGTAAAATGGGAGACACTTGTCAGTGGATTTTGAAATGAAGCGGTTTAGGGCTGCTACCTTTCCAGTTAAACTTTGTACTTCCTTGCGCGACCTAGGTGAAGGCATTTCCAATAACTATATGATTTTCTCTGGAATTTCTTCTATCCCCTGGTATTGACTATAAACCAAAGAAACTTTCCCGACGAAACTCCGAAAGTACACTTCTGGGGATTTAACTTCATGTCACACCTCCTTAATACGCCAAAACATTCTTCCAGGTTGGATACATGGTTATTGGCAGTCTTTGATTTAACGAGCTATCATCAACATACACCTCCATGTTTTTCTCGATCTAGTCAGCGAACATTTTGTTGAATAATCTTTGGTATGTAGCACCAACATTCTTCAGTCCGAATGACATAACTTTGTAGCAGTATACGTTATGCTCAGCCATGAAGCTGGTATGCAGGGTTCATCGTGATCTGGTTATATCCAGAATACGCGTCCATGAAAAACATGAGCTCGTGACTGGTGGTAGCATATACCAACTGATCAATTCTAGGTAATGGGAAACAGTCCTTAGGACATGCCTTGTTGAGATCGAAGAAATCAATGCAAGTTCTCCACTTCCCGTTTGGCCTCGAGACCAGAATAGGGTTAACAACCTTGATCGGGTATTTTTCTTCCCTGATAAATCCACATTTAAGAAGGTGAGCTACTTCTTCTTCTTCTAATGCTTCCGACCGTACTCTCCCGAAAAGCCTTCGTTTTTGGGACTTTGCAGGCACTTTTTGGTCCAAGTTCAAAGTATGCATAACTATAGTCGGACTGATTCCCAATATATCTTCATGTGACCAAGCGAAAACGTCCAGATTCATCCTCAAGAATTCGACCAGCTTGTTCTTCCTTTGAGCTCCTAGATTTTTCCCAACTTTTACAACTCTTGAAGGTGTTTTTGGGTCGATATTGATATCCTCGATCTCCTCCACAACTTTGCACTCAGATCTATCTTTGCCTATTTGTGGGTCAATGTCATCCTGTTGGGTGACCTCATTATCTCTTTCTCAAGGTTCTTCTCTCCCATGGCTAACTTCCATTACCCAGGACTCCTCACCTTCTTCGTCTATGACCATTGCATGCTGCCTGGGTTGTGATTTTTCCTTCATGGCTATTTTGTATCATTCTCGGGCGGCGAGATGGTCTCCATGTACTATGCATATCCCCAAGACTGAGGGGAAATTCATTGCCAGGTGTCGAATTGAGGTAATGGCTTCAAAATCCATCATTGCGGGCCATCCCAAAATCGCATTATATTCAGCAAGACAATTGATTACAACAAACTCAAGTATTTTAGTAACAGTTCGTGCATCATCCTTAGTGTAACCACCAATCTTATTGTCCCTATGGCCTCCATCCCTTCACCTGAAAATCCATACAGTGTCATTGAGGTCGCCTTTAGATCAGTCATAGATAATCCCATTTTTTCTAGGGTGGACCTGAGAATCACATTTACTGAGCTTCTATTATCTACCAATATCCTTCTTACCCTTTGATTAGCAAGCTGCACGATTACCACTAGCAGGTCATTGTGCGGGAACTGAACGTGGCTAGCGTCCTCTTCCGTGAAAATGATTGGTTGTTTTTCCAACCGCTGTTGTTTTGATAACCGTTGCTCCGAGACAAATTCCATACTATTATGAGTTTTCAGCTCCTGTATATACATCTTTTGGGCTCCATTACTCATGCCGCCAAATGAGGTCCTCTGACAATAGTAGTTATATCTCCTCCTACTATTGGGGGAGGATCGACTCGGTTATGATCCATTTGAGTCCTAGGTTGATCTGTCGGAGTTTCCGGAGCTGGACAAGAATTTTTCTGGGTAGATTGATTGGGAGTAACTTGGTTTTGGGTGTATTGGGCTAACGATCCAGCCCGAATGAGAGTTTCAATCTTGTCGTTCAGTTGTCGACAATCATCGGTATTATGACCGATGTCATTGTGGTATCGACAAAACTTTGAGGGCTCTCTCTTCGCTTTCTGATGCCTTAATGACTCTGGCTTCTTCCACAGAAGGCAATTAGAGTTTGCTAGGAAAATATGTTCCTGTGTATCCGTTAGGTCAATGTAGGTGGCATAAATGGGCTTGAATTTTTCCCCGGACTTTTTTTTCTTTGTGCCATTCTGGTCGCCTTCACCATTCCCTTTTCTCTTATTGTTTCCCGCTTGGTTATTCTAGGTAACAGGTTGAGCCGCAGCTACACCGCCTATCACCGCTCCAGCGGGCTAAATAAGGGTCTGGTTGGTTCCTGCGACAACAGATCATGCCTCCTCCAAGTTTATTCATTCCTGAGCTCGGGCCAAGAACTCATCTACACTTTTAACCCTTTTTCGCTGGAGCTCCTTGTTGGGAATAGTGCCCTTAAAGCAATTGTAGTTGAAAAATGTTTTAAATGAAATAAATAAATGAATTGAATTATTATATACATAGACTATATTCGATATTATATTGATAATATTAAGTGAATATAAAAAAAAAATTCCAAAGTTTATCTATGTGGTCTTAATCTCATATTGGTACGAGAGGATCGAGATTAAGATAATAAACTTAAAATAGTTCGCAGTAAAATAAAGTTATAGAATCTTTAGATTAATTACTGCTGGTACGGTTCACTAGTATTATGAATAAAAGTGACTTAGATCCGGGTTACTAGTGTAGTATGACACTTTAGTGAATGTACTATATATATAGTGATATATAGAACTGGACCAGATGTGATTTGTTAATACTTGTTTAAACACTGTTTCATAGTATTAATCAAACACATCAAACGATGATCATACATAGAATGATCTTAATCTTGAGGTTGCTATGAAATCCTATATTTGTCATCTGATCATTTGATTAATGCATTAAGATTTGTCAGAATGGTAAGGCCAAGAACAATTGTTTTGGGGACTCAATGATGTATATGGCTGGGGACATAGTTTAACAAACGTGAAATCTATACCTTCTTAAAGATTGAATAATGGTTCCCTATCGGGTTGACTTTTAGAACTGAAAAGATTATGAGCACTCATGTCGCAAACTTGTTGTGACACAACCTTCACTAGTAAAGTCAATGGTACTTTAGTAACAAGACATAGCTAAAAGGGTAAAATGGTAATTTTATTCTCTTTTAATTATGAACCATTAATAGAGGATTAACGTTGTATGTAATGATTATATCAATGGAAACTTTATTCTTAAATAAAGTACTGAGTAAATATATGTCTATAATTATCAAGAGTTCTCATATTTATAGTGGAGTAATCATGAGATTAATAAATATGATTATTTAATCAAAGAGCTTTGATTAATAATCTAATATTTATTGGAACTTGGTATTATAGGTCCATAGGTCCCTAGGGTGTCTCCATTAACACCATATCAAGGTAAGATTTGATACAAGGGTAAAACTATAATTTGGGAATTTGAGAATAATTTTATTCTTCGGGTCAAGTATACAATTATATGATAATTGAGGTTGAATAATTAATTTGGAATTACTTATTAATTTTTGAAAATATTTTTATTAATTTAAATATATAAAATTTGAAATTCATATATATAAATAAATAAATAAATTTTTTGAAATTGATTATTTTATTTGAGTGAGAGAAAATAAAATTGGTAAGCCCAAAATAGTTTTTGATTTATTGAATTTTAGATGATGATAGTGATGATAATCAATTTGAATTTTGAATTTAAAATTTAAGTTTTGAAATATGGTTGTCATCTTTTCCTTAAAAAGATATATACCTTATTTTGTGGGAGATTTTAGTTAAATAAATAAATAAAAGAAAAATGCAATATCCTTGAAAAGGGATATAGCAAGGACTGTGCCATGCGTGTACTAATTACACTGATATTGTATTAGTGTTGTTTTTATTTTATTTATTTAATTAATTAAAAATTTGAAAATAGTTTTTTCAAATTTGGTAAGTTAGATATTTACCTAAATCAAATCCTATCATGTTTCCAGCAACTCAAACCACGCAATCTCAGCCCAAAACTATGCTTGAAACCCCTTGGTTTAAGATCTTCTTCTCCAACTTTAGTGTACTTCCAAAAATGGTGAAAAAATGCACTTTGCGTTCTAAGCCTTTACACTCCGATTCTTTACGTCAAAATTGATCCTTGGAGTCCCCTTAGTTTGTACACACACCTCCAAGAGTCCAGAATTTGTCTAAACACTCTCAAATTTGAAATCATCCAAGAACACTAACTTTAATAGTGGAAAATGGTGATCTTCGAAAACTAACCTTCTAGCCCCTTTGATTATGTCCAATACCCTTCTTAGATCATAGGAAAGACATTCCAAACATTAAAAAATACCCAGAAATTCCCTAAAGCTCTCAAACCCAAAATTTCCCTTTCTCTCTCTAGAAAAATTGAAGAACGCTCTTTCTTCCATTCGTTGACTCTTTCTCTCTTCTCACCATTTAATCACCATCTAAAGTGTTTAGAAAATGTATCTAACATAAAGAAAACAAACCACCCGTTACTTCGTTGAGAAGTCCACTCTTCAAAGCCTATTATGAATGAATTCTTTAATTTCTTTAAATATATATATATATATAAATGAAATAATGATCTTATTATGACTGAACCAAATTTCGAATTTACTCAATCAATTGTGTTGACCACGATTTTGGCCAACGACGAATAGACGTCAAAACTACAATGAACCTTTAAGAGAAAAATACGACACAGATAATTTTATAGTGGTTCAGCCCAAATTTATTGGTAATAACCTAATCCACTTGGAGTTGTGATATATATCCTACACTTAAGATCAGATGAACTCGAGCCAACTGAGTTTCTTAAGTGTAAGTAGAAAAATACATAGTTTCTCTCTTTACACTCTCTTAGAAAATGCCCCAAGAATACCCCAAGTAACAGTCCCAAAGTCTCCAAACTAGAGAGTTTTTCTCAGTCTAAAAAGATCAGATCCCCCAAAATGATGCCATGAGCCATTTATTTATAGGCTCATGGATCGTACATCAGATATTCCCTTTAACCGGGTCATTTCTGTTACTCATACAATATTTAATTAATAATAACATTTAAAATACAACAATATGCGACTTCTTTGGGATAAACTGAGAGATTCCCGTGTAGGTACGACTAATTCTAGCCGAAGCCGTTACTGGAACTTCGCTTGCATAACGATGATCTGTCTAGTCGGCCAACTTCACTCCTTGAAGAAAGACTGGTCGGCCAAAACACTCGATTGGTCGGCCAAAATAGCTGACTGGTTGGCCATGCACTCCACCGATCGGCCAAACACCTCACTGGTCAGCCATGCACTCCACCAGTCGGCCAAATACGCCAAATACTTCACTGGTTGGCCATGCACTCCACCGGTCGGCCAAACACTTCACTGGTCGGCCATGCACTCCACCGGTCGGCAAAACACCTAATTGGTCGACCATGCACTCCACCGGTCAGCCAAATACTTCACCGATTGGCCATGCACTCCACCGGTCGGCCAAACACCTCACTGGTCAGCCATGCACTCCATCGGTCTAACATGACGCATCTCTGGTCTAACATGGCACATCTTTGGTCTAACATGGCACATCTCTGGTCTAGCATGACACTTCTCTGGTCTAGCATAACACATCTCTGGTCTAGCAAAACACTTGACTGGTCGGCCAAAAAAATTGACTGGTTGGCCAAAGCATTTGACTGGTCAGTCAAAACGTTTGACTGGTCAGTCAAAAATCTTTACCGGTCGGACAGAAATTCTATCAGATCGGTCAGATCACTTTATCACAACTCCGAAGAGCCAACACATTTATTGACTATTAATGTTCCATTTATTGACCATGCATTGCCACTTGTCACTTCTGATTGCCATGTCATCGAACTGAAATTTTGGAGATAACAAATTGAATTTTAAATCACGTTCTAATGCCCTCTAAATGCCCTTCAACCAAAATTCAAAGATAGGGACATTATGGTCATTTTACAATTACATGCAAATATCATTATTTAATCCATTTAAATAATAATAATATAATAAACCATATAATATAATAAAAATGAACTCACATCATAATATTACTATTATTATGCTCATAATAATAATATTCACAACATAAATAAATAATTAAATTAACCCACGTAATTAATTATTTATTAGGCATTATGCACATGCCGAGATTTTATTTCGATAACAGAAAAATTCAACATAAGAAATCTCATTTTCTTAATGTTATAGGAATCCCATCCATAATCAAACTTACAAAATAATATTAATAAAAAAAAACAAGAATACTCTCAGCGGTAAAATTACGAAACTACCCTTCCAAGAAAAAAATATTACAATTACCCCCCCCCCCCCCCCCCCCCCCCTTAATAGGAAATTTCGTCCTGAAATTTCACTTAAACAATTCGGGATACTGCTGTTGGAAATCTGACTCAAGCTCCCAAGTCGCTTCCTCAAAAACATTGTTCCTCCACAACACCTTCACCAAGGAAATAGTCTTATTCCTTAGAACGTTATGCTTCCGATCAATAATCTTCAACGAACGCTTATCAAAAGATAATTCCTCTTGCAAATCGATTGTATCATAACTCAGGACATGCAATGGATTTCACACATACTTTCGAAGTTGTGACAGATGAAACACGTGGTGCACCCTGGACAACGATGGTGGTAAAGCTACACTATAAGCCACACTGCTTATCCTGTCCAATATCTCAAAAGGACCAACATAGCTGGGAGTTAACTTTCCTTTCTTACCAAACCTCTTTACAGAGATTCTCTTCCTTGGTGTCACACAAAGAAATGCATTGTAATGCCCTACTACCCAGGGACTGTTACGGTGTGCATTTTAAATAGTGCTAGACTCGCTAACCGAGTCATTTGACCATAATCGTATAACTAAATGTGATTAATGGTTTAGGGTTAAAATTTTTGGTTAAAGATACAACGTTTCACTAAAACATTTATGGTATACATTGGGATCCCAAAATATATTTTAAAGGTTAATTACAATAAAAGATTTACAACCAGCCGACCTAAGCAACAAAATAGGGTTTAACCCTAGTTCCTCTTTAAACCATCAACCATGGTGGTCGAGCAGCCGCATATGTACACATCATCACCTAAGCTCTCCAACTCAAGGATGGTCCAGCTTTCTTTTGTCTTTACCTGCACCACATAGTGCTCGTGAGCCGAGGCTCAGCAAGAAAACTCAATATGCTCATGAACAGATAATAGCAGGTCACTGAATCATAATAAGAACGCCTAGAAATAATAGCCTTATTCATGCATGCAAGCAAGTCCAAATAAATGATTGTGGGCCCTGCCCTCCTGTATGGATGACTATCAAGTCAATCCTAAGTAAATATCAATAATGATTCTAGTAATCATGTTGGGGCTTACAGCCCAATCAGATAAGTGACTAAGGAGTCACGAACTTGGGTTCCACACCCTAACCAGATAAGTGACTATGGAGTCACGAACTTGCGTTCCACACCCTAACCAAATAAGTGGTTATGGAGTCACGAACTTGGGTTCCACACCCCAACCAGATAAGTGACTATGGAGTCATAAACTTGGGTTCCACACTCTAACCATGTGACATTACAGTCACCTTCGCCTTTTGGCTCTGGCTCTAAGTAACTAGCCTTTAGACTAGAAAAGCGCTTTTGATTTCATCGAACTTGGAGTCGGTCAAGCATTTCATGCTTATGTTGATTAGATCTAATCATTTCGGCTCTGTGTTCATTACGCTTATGCCACTCTTGATTCATAGGTCAATTCCACAAGACTAGTGCTTAGTACTATTGCCGAACTTAACTAATGAGTCACAGCTTCACAATCAATACTGACACCATTGCCATTTCTGACTAATAAGTCAGTACCACTCACAAGTAAGCAATGCACTCAGGCATATATCATATGTCAAATATCCAAATATAAGGCATTCAACATGCTTACTCAGCATTCACTAGCATAATTATGATCATGCACATTTACAGAAACTCAAGCTCTGATCAATCTCATATTCAACATTCATGCCATGCCCTAATCATATGTATCTTATGCATCACATGCATCACATTCTGGGTGCATTCTTCTTACCTTTGGTCCAAGCACAAGTTACCAATAAATGAGCCACAAGCATGATCCTGTTTCCAAGCCCCTAGTGATAACCTAGTCACAACCATAATATAAAAGCTCATAAAAAATGAGTAAATAAATACTTCCAGACCCAATCCTAGCCTCCGGGACGTCGAATCCTACTCAACTAGGTAGTAGAATCGATCCCAGGCCCTTAGAGTTAAGTTCCCATGATTAAAAACCAAGTCTAAGCAAAAATGCCTAAGCCGGTCGTGACTTGGCCTAGTGAGTCGCGACTTGCCCCAAGTCAGAGAGCCCCTTGCCAGGGCTCTGGGTGCGGGCCGCGACATGAACTCTCTTGGGTCGTGGCACCCCCCCAGGCTTCCTCCTCCTGTCTTCTGGGTTCATTCAAGTCGCGACTTTCTAGAACAAGGTCGCGACTAGACCACGAAACCAGCCATATCCTTCAATTTTTCCCACTTAAATCCTTCCAAAAACCTACACAAACATTTCCATATTCAAAAATCAAAGTTCCCAAACATCCTAATTATCCAATACCAATATAACCCAAGCTTCAATCCATCCAAAAACTCATAAAAAAATAAAATCCAATCAAAGCTTAAAAACTTTTAAAACTTAGAACTTAAAACTTGGATTACCTCCGACTGAGTCGTTTCTCAACTAAATCCTTCGGCTAATATGCTTCTAATCTTTCCTAGAATCACTATGCCTCGATCCTTGCTTGAATCCGAGTCCTAAAACTCAATTTTCCTTCGATAATGTGATCAGATGTCGAAAAGGGAACGAGAAGGAGAGAGAACGTTCTGAATGTTCTTTTTATTATTCTAACAGGTTACTTCAAGCTTAAGTAACCTCAAGCAAATCCTAATGCTTGGGGTCCCAAAAACGCCCCTTGGGGTA
The DNA here is from genome assembly GCF_963169125.1 of Humulus lupulus. Lineage (NCBI taxonomy): Eukaryota > Viridiplantae > Streptophyta > Magnoliopsida > Rosales > Cannabaceae > Humulus > Humulus lupulus. The sequence goes on from NC_084793.1 coordinate 215,373,768, forward strand.
AAATAGTCAAAATTCCCAGAATTTCCCCCTGATCTCACTAACTCCCAATTTATTATCAAATATTTATTTCCATTACCTAATATCCCGGTAATGTGCTAAATACCCAACATACCCCTTGACTCACTCCGAGTCAAGTATGGATCCCGTTGTGACTTTCCCACTAGCTTGCTTCTTAGAATCGTCCCATGCTGAGTAACCCAATCATAACCAAATAATAATGAAGTACCACACACATACCACATATATGCCAAATATACCCAAAATGGGCCAAAATATGAAACTTGCCCAATTAAGCAGAAATGGGCTCACATGCATATTTAATACACCTAAACATGCATATGTGGTCATATTGTAATATAACTGACATAATCACATAATGATATACAAAAATATCACGTAATCATATAATTCCAAAATTTGCCATCCTGGCCCCCCCTAATCAAGGCCCTAAGCCTTATTAGGAAATTTGGGTCGTTACATGCATGGTCACCTACCTCAAACTCAACATGTCTGCATTTTAGGTTTGCATATGATTTTTGTCTGCTCTTAGTTGTGATCATTCTAGCCCTAATCTTTTGAATAGCCTCATTGGTATGCTGAACAACATCTGGCCCAAGAAGCTTGCTTTCTCCTACGTCATCCCAATGAAGTGGGGACGTACACTTTCTTCCATACAACATCTCATAAGGTGCTACCCCAATGGTAGACTGATAATTGTTTTTATAGAAAAGCTTAATTAGTGACAGGTATCTACTCCATGATCCTTGAAAATCTCTAACGTTGTTCGACATATCCTCCAAAATCTTATTCTTTCTCTTGGTCTGTTTATCTGTCTTTGGATGATAATAGGTACTAAACTTCAACCAAGTTCCCATCGCTCTCTACAAACTTTCCCAAAATGATGGCGTAAACCAAGCGTCTTAATCACATACAATGGAGTACGGTGTTCCATGCAACTGTACTATCTCGTTCATATAAAGTTAAGCAAATTGTTCAATGGAAAAGGTCATGCATAGTGGTAGAAAATAAGCGGCTTTGTATACCTATTCATAATTACCCAAATTGCATTGTACTGTTTCGTGGTCTTAGGTAACTCTGTCACAAAATGTATAAATATCTCTTCCCATTTCCACTCCAAAAGTTTCAATGGTTGTAGCAATCCTGCTAGTCTTTGATGTGCTGCCTTAACCTGTTGACAAGTTAGGCATTTCTTCACATAATCCACTACATTTTTCTTCATTATAGACCACCAATATAATGCCTTCAGATCATGATACATTTTAGTGGTCCTGGGGTGAACTGAATATGGTGTAGTATGGGCTTTCGCAAAAATCTTCTTTTTATGTTCCTCGCTATCAGGGACACAAATACGTCCCTTGTATTTTATTAGTTCGGTGTCTGATGCAGCATATTCTTTGGCATTCCTATTGTGGATTTCTTGCTTTTGTTCACTTAACCTCTTATTTACAGTCGGTCATTCCTTGATTCTTACCAACAAGGTAGATTGCAGTGTAACCTTAGCAATTTTCCCTGTGATTAATTCTATACTTGCTCGTTCCATATTTTCAAGAATCTTTCCAGACATTCCTTGTAAAGCAGAAACTACTCCCAGACCTCTGCAGCTAAGAGCATTAACTACTACATTGGCCTTACTGGGGTGATACATTATCTCAAGGTCATAATCTTTGACTAACTCTAACCACCTCCTTTGCCTCATGTTCAATAACCGCTGTTTGAAGAAATACTTGAGGCTATTGTCATTGGTGTAGATTTTACATTTCACTCTATAGAGGCAATGACGCCAATTCTTTAATGCAAACACCACTGCAACTAACTATAGGTCGTGTGTTTGATACCTCTGTTCATAATCTTTCAATTGCCTCGAAGCATAGGCAATTACTTTACCAGACTGGAATAATACACAACCTAATCCTTGCTTTGATGCATCACAATACACCACATACTATCCTCAATCTGATGGTACATTGAGTATTGGTGCCGATATGATTCGACTCTTCAGTTCCTGGAAACTTTGCTCACACTTGTCTGACCAAATGATTTTTTTTTAGATTCTTTTTCGTGAGTTCCGTCAATGATGTAGCTATCTTCGAGAACCCTTCCACAAATCTCTTGTAATAGCCCGCTAAACCTAAAAAGCTTATGACCTCAGAGGCTTTCTTTGGTTTTGGCCACTTCTTCACTGCAACAACCTTAGCAGGATCAGTCTTGATTCCCCTATTAGTGACAATGTGTCCCAAAAATGCAACCTCAGACAACCAAAACTCACACTTCTTGTACTTCGCATACAACTGATGTTCTCTCAATCGTTGCAAAGTCAAATGTAGGTGTTCCTCATGTTCCTCCTCTGTCTTAGAATACACCAGTATATAATCTATGAACACAATGATAAACCAATCTAGATATTACTTGAAAACCCTGCTCATGAGGTCCATAAATGATGTTGTGGCATTTGTGAGTCCAAACAACATTACTAGAGACTCGTAATGCCCATATCTGGTTTTGAAAGCTGTCTTCGATATGTCTTCATTCTTGATTCTAACCCGATGGTATCCTGATCGAAGATCGATTTTAGAAAATAATTTGTCCTCTGAAGCTGGTCAAATAGATTATCAATCCTCGGCAATGGATACATGTTCTTTACTTTCACCTTATTTAGCTCTTAGTAATCGATGTACATCCTCATGGACCCATCCTTCTTCTTGGAAAATAAATCTAGTGCGCCACAAGGGGAGTAACTCGATTTGATAAATCCTAGCATGAGTAATTCTTCCAACTCTGCCTTGAGTTCTTTCAATCCCACTGGTGAAATTTTGTATGGTGCTTGAGATACTGCTGCTGCCCTTGGCATAAGGTCTATCATGAACTCAATCTCCCTATGCGGTGGTAGCTCTAGCAACTCTTCTGGGAAGACGTCGAGGAATTCAGCAACTACTCCTGTTTCTTCAGACCTCCTATTTGCTTCTTTAGAGTCATCGACCATGTTCACTAGGTACCCTAGACACCCATGTTGCAACACCTCTCAAGCAATCATCGTTGGAATAGTAAAAGTTTAAGGTTTCTTTCTAATCCAAATTTTACGCGTATTCAGTAAGAGTGAGACTCCCTGAATCCAGTTGGGTGAATTCATCCATCTTTACAACTAGGATGATAGAGTTATAATACTTGTCATTAAAAATTTGTTTGAACCCGTCCCAACCCATAGTATTGACATCCTGTGCCTCTGGCATCACTTCCTACAAGATGGGGGCTATTGGGAAAACTTATTCAGGATCTTGTTTATTTTTATGTAAATCTTATACTAAACAAATTAATATGAGACAACCTAGAACATGTTTCTAAATTTGAATTCATACAGAGATAATGATAAGAACACTTACATTATTGTGCATCAAAATGATTGAGTCCTTCCTTGAGTTTCTCTAACCCTTGTATCCTTTCTGTCGTAGGGTATCACCAAGAAACTGAACTGTTCTTCAATTTTCTTCACAGCCTTTCAAAGTATCCTTAAAATCACCTAGACTTGAGTGGGAAATTCTCAACACATGAGATAGATACAAAGAGAAAAATAATAGAAGAGAAAAATTGAGGCTTAGAAAATGACTTATGCAGTATAGAGTATCTAAAACCTAGAGCATCAAGAATAGATCTTCTGATTTTCTATCAGATAGACTTTCTGTAATCTCAAAACATATATTTTCAACTCTCACTTAGCATTCCTTTTACAGACTCAACTAGGCCATTTATTTTTAATTAAAAAAGCAATAAAATAATAGATAATATCAGCGTAATAGTCAAAATTCTTACGGGCTTTAGGCACGTGAAATTTTCCATATAATTATAAGACCGTTGGACTTAAAATTAAGGCATGTATTATTTTCTATTGATTTAATTAATTAAATTATTTATCAAATTAATTATTTATAATTTGAACCTTGATTTAAACTTATTTATTAATTTAGATACCAATTTATCTTAATTAATAAATCTGCCATAATTTCTTTTTTCTTCTCTAAATTACATAACTCTATGAAACTATCCAAAATTGACCCGGTCAACTTTGATAATTCTAATTGATAATTAAATCAATTAATTAAGACTATCTAGATGATTTTATCCAAGGTACAGTGGGGACCATGGGCCTTTGAAATCAAGCTCTAATAAGTTATCATTAATTTAACAAATAAATTTACTAACTTATTAATTCCTTGTGACTCCATTAAAGACTCAGAATTGCACTCTTGAATTCATAGAACGCTCTATAACAAATATAGATAAGTTATTAATTATCCATTGTTACAACCATAATTGTCACTCAATCCTCACTACTACAATTTGGACATCAGCCATCGGCCATGAGATGCTGGTTCTACTTAAACCGACTTATCATGTATGTCAAAGGTAAGCATGGGACGTCAGTTGCGCAAGAACCGACCTACCATGTGGACATGGTAGGTCGGTTCTGTGTGAACTGACCTCCCATGCTTGTAGAAGACATAATAGGTCGGTTCATGCAAAACTGACCTACCATGTTGTCATGGTAGGTCAGTTCTGTGTGGACCGTCCTACCATGTCCTACCTTGCTGACATGGTAGGTCGCTACTATGTGAACCGACTTATCATGTCACATGATAAGAATTTTAAAATATATTAATTTATTTAAACTATAATTATATATATATGTAAGCTATTAGTGTATGAAATAAATGTAAGAAATTTATATTTATTAATATTACATTATAATGTTTTGTTGACACCGTTTTTCGTCAACAGTGAAAGAAGAGCACGTAAACAATAATCAGTAATGACCAATAAAAATATGATAATACAAACACGATTTTTTACGTGGTTCAGCAGTTAAATCTGCTTAGTCCACGAGTCTTTGTTATTAAACTCAAGATGATCTCTGAAAATTCTTCAAGGATGAATTCTTCAGAGTTTTCTCTCAAGATCACAAAACTTCCTTCCTTTACAATGGTGCATGACCTCTCTATTTATAGAGAAGATTTCAGAATACTATCCCACATACTCGAGTAGTTACTCTTTATATGCAAATAAATTAAATGGCATTAAATGCCTGTAATCCGATATAAAAGGAAACGTTCCCTGAAGACCAGGGGGCGTATAACTGATCAACTAATATCCCTTGATTGTAGGGGATTTACAGTAATAAATGTTGACCGCGTCTCTTATAGATGACTCATTAGGATATTCAAAGTTATTATCCTATATCACCAAGGCCCTATTTCCCCAGGTTTCCTATTGACTTTCGAACTATAACATCTCCCGAGGCCACATGACTTCGAGCTCGTATGCGCGTCAGGCTCGGAGCCCCTAATCCGAGGTCATCCCAGAGAACAGATGGACCTCGGGGCCTACCCTTCGAGCTCGTGAGGATTTCGAGGCTACCATCTTCGAAGTCGTCTCTGCTTCGCAGGCTCGTTGTTTAGATTTCGAACATATTCCAGACTTTACGAGTTCATTCATTATGAATCCAGCTTTCGAGGTCACAATCCTCATGGCTCGAAATCTGGGTATAACATCTTGCCCCCTCAAAAGTATTTGTTCGAATCCTATGAGATGGAAACTTTTGAACTACCTTCTTCGAGAACTGTACCGTCACATACTTGAGAATGGACACATGTCAGTTGGGTATTGCTTATTCAGGGTACTCGAGTACCTTGGAAATCTGCCCACGATCATTCGTCTGCCACCTTTATGGTATCATACCAGTAATCCCTATCCGTTGGATCTTGCAAGGATTTTATTCAACGCCCCAGATTAATCCCCTTTTACCGTCTATATATAAGACCTCATTCTTCGTCTTCCTTCTATTTTTCGTTCATCAAAGGAAAGAACAAAAACAAAACCAGAAAACTCTCCCTAGGAACTTCTTGCTTGTGCATGTTTTCTCAGCCGAAGAAACAGAGGACCGTCAGTCTGCTCAAGACCGTAAGCTCAAACCTGCAGCCTCTCCTTCAATCAATGATTTCTCTGCAATCGCCGTTATTGTGTAAGTATCTGATATTTATATATATATTTATCAGTTTCCAGATTTTGCTATTTTTGTTCCTGGGAATGCACTAGTTTATTTCGCAGTTTGATATTCTAGGATGCTTCGACCAATAGGTATTCAGATTTAGGTTTTCCCATTACTGGTTCTAAATCCAGTTTATATGTAGAACAAACCCAAACATGATCTCTTTTTTTTTTTTGGGTTTGCAAAATTTAAAAGACGTATCTTGCACACCAAGATATTTGGGTGCAAAATATTGGTTTTAAAGAATGCACGATACTCAATGTTACCTTTTCTGAATAACCGCCACCTTTTTTCCCTGATATTTCGGGATTTTCAAAAAGTTATGTCTACTCCCCTCCTTTTTCCTGTAGAATACACGTTCTGACTCTTTAATAGGGTCTTAATATCGAGCTCGTTTTGTTCTTAAACTCCGAGCTTGTCTTGTCAAGCTTGTAATTCATGGACTCTTGCATGCATGGCCCTCACCATTTTTTCTTTCTCGCTAGATGTCACAGAATCTGGAAAGACGGTGGGGGTCGTTGCTGGCAATCCCTTACTCTCCCAAAACCCCAAGCCCAGAGTCGCTGTTTGCTCGGAATCAACGTCAAATTCGCGAGTACGACCTCGCGCGCGAACAGGAGGATATTCGAGCTCATTATCGCCGCCAAATTGACGAGGTCATAGAGAAGAAAAGGAGGATCCTTCGAGAGGCTATTCATCCAGAATCCAATTCAGGGCCCAGGCCGATCCCACTCGACCCTAAATTGACAGTGACCGTTGCGTACAGCCTGGGAGAGCTCCAATTTTCACTCATGGGGGAGCCTTCTACCTCGCAACCGAGGAGAGAAATCTTCGAGGCCGAGCACTATTGGAGCTCGGTTACCTTGATAAATCAGATAACTGATATTCTGGCCTTCCATGGCCTCAAGTTTTCAAGCTCCTTGAGATGTCGAGCTCCGACCGCTAGCGAACGTAGTTGCTATGCCCCAGGGACTGGAAATCCTGACAATAAGTTGAGGTACGCGGCATGGAGTCAGGAACACGTGAAGGCAGGAGCGCTATTGCCTTTGAAGTCTTTTTTCAAGGACTTCACAGATTTTGTTGGGTTGGCTCCGTTCCAGCTCAACACCAATTCTTACAGGGTTTTGTCTGCCCTGAGGTCGCTATACCACGAGCTGAAGTGGGAAGGACCTTCGCCGCAGGAGATTTTATATCTCTTCTATCTGAAAAGTAATCCCTCCCAAGCTCGGGGAGGAGATGGCTTTTACTACCTTTCGAGCTATCCCAAAGAGAAAAAGGTGTTTGAGGATCTCCCTAATCATCCACCTGATTTAAAAAAAGCCTTCTTCTGGACAGATGGTGTCAGGCGGATTCGTAAGTATTCCAACCTTCTTTATCTCTGTGCTCGGGCTCTTATTTGTAGGTTCGTACTTAGTTGCAATGGGTCTTATTTTCCAGCCAATTTTCACTGCCCTATACCCGACGACGCCATGAAGGAGCATAGAGAGACTCTGCTCCAACTCCCTTACGGCTGGAGGTCTCTCTCGTACCTCTTACATGAGAGTAAGCTCCGAGCTTGCGGGCTTTTGGGAGATGGCCAGTCCACCTCAGACTGGTCCAATAACAAGTATGATCATTGGGAGCAGGTGCCTTTGCCCATAGGCATCCTCCCTCCGAGGAGAGTGGTGAGGCCTCCACCTCCAGCTCGCCGAAGGAGTCCGCCATCGGGGAACGAGGCTAATGATGAAGCCTCGAGCTCAGACTCGGATGAAGAAGGTAAAGTCATCCTTAGCTTGAGAATGTGGTCCCCCACCTTATTAAAACATAAACCCGATAGGTTAGTTTTATGCCCGGATGATAGAGACCACTTCTACATATGGACTTGGGTAGACGACCGAGTTCATAGGTTTGATAGTTGGCTCGGGAAGTATGACACCATGTACATTCTGAACAAGGTGTGGGACGGGATAGCCGTCCAATATGGGACCAATGATTATAGGGACCTTTCGAGGTTGACGTCCACCTATAGGGAAGGTACTCCCCTCGCCTCTTCTGAAGATGGGGGAATCTCATGGTCCCCGAGCTCGAGCTCGGGGGAGAGTTCCAGTTAGGTTTCTTCTGTCATTGCTTTGTATATTTGTGCGATACTGAATCACTTTATATACTATTCCTTCTTTTTGTTATGATTCACCTTGTGTCGTGACTTGTGCAGACAAGATGGATTCCGACCTTGACAACATCATCGAAAGTGGTGGTGCCAAGAGGAGCAAGCGTCCCAGGGCAGGGTCGCGAAAGGTGGATCGGTCCACAAAAGTCCCCAGGAGGTCTAAAAAAACTCGTCCTGCTCCGCCTGTTACGAGCTCCGTCGCGGCGACGACTTCCTAGGTTGGTGCTCCCACAGCGGCGCCGACCTCGCAGGTCGGTGCCTCTGCAGTGGCGCTGACCTCGCAGGTTGGTGCCTCCACAACGGCCGAGCCTCAACTTCCTGTAGCGGTCTAGCCATCCCTTGGTCCAGCTCCTAGAAAGCCTTTTGCTTCTCGAACTCAGAAGTTGTCAGTTTCTACTCATGTCGATGAGTATGTAATTGACAATGCGGCTGGATCCCATGGGTCTATGTTGTGCTCAGATGTCATGTCCCGAGTCGGCCAGAGCTTCAGCAATCTCGAAGCTCCTCAATGGCAATACCTGAACAACGCTCGAGATTGCACTGCTCTCTATGAGAAGAGTATCGAGCTCGCTGCCGCGATAAGTTTTCTTCTACTTCTTAGTTATATTTACACAATCCTGTCGTTAATGACAGTTTTTTCTTTTGTCAGTCTCTTGCCTTTACTGCCCAGCTCAACTATAGGTTGAAAAACGAGATCCACTCGAGCAAGTCTTATGCTCAGGAGGCGAAGGATCTTCAACTCAAGGCGAGTGACGACCTGAAGGCAGCAAATGAAAAGCTTGAGGTAGGAGCCGAGGAGCTTAAGGCCAAAGCGTCTGAGCTTGAGAGGCTGAATACTAGGCTCGCGGAGCTCGAGAAAGAGAATGCCAGGCTCGCGGAGCTTGAGAAGGAGAACGCTCGGCTCCAAGAGACTAACAAAAAGCTCAAAGAAGATCAGGCCGCTACCTTTGACATAATTGAGGGCGAGAAGGCTCGTCTCCTTGCTGAATATAAGGAGAAGAAGGACCAGGCAGTTGACTCAGTCATGTACAGAATGTGGGCCAAAAACGAAGACCTGGACACCAGCTTCTTAGGTCCTCTTGAGGCGAAGCTTTTGGATAAGTGGAATGCTCGGCTCGAGGCGGAAGAGGCTGTTCGGGAGGCCGCCTCAAAGGTGCTCAGGAGGATAGTCATGCTATTCTTCCTGAGGGGTCCAGTGTTGCTGATGCTGAGAAGGCCAAGGAGACTCCTCCTTCTTGAATCTGATCTCGGGGAAATCTTACCTTGGGGCTGTGTCCCCTTATTTTTGTAATTACTTTAATTTATGCCCACAGGGATGATACAATTTCTTTTTATATTGACATATATATGCTTTACATTTCTTGGCTCGAAATATTTTGCACATTTTATATTGATGAATCATTTATGTTTATTTATTCATACAAACATAGTTTGGATTTAGGCTCGAGACTCGATGCATTCATGCATCGTTTGCTCGAATTATCCGCTTCTGATCTCGTTATTCATCAAGGTCGAATATTACTTTTACCATGAACCCGAAAGTACTTGTATGGTATGTAATATGAATGGTTTAGTTATATCTTATTGCTTAGTTGCTTTTTCTTGTCCTCGGTTATTACTCCAAGGTTATGAGTTCGAAACTATTTTCCTTTAAGATATTCCAGCCTCGATCTCGACTTATCTCGAAGTAGGTTTAGGTTCCTACTTATCGTCGATTAGTTTTAGCTGGTTTGCTCCAAACCTGTTAAGTTTGCTCATTTGGTTAAATCCAGACGTTATTATCTTTTGATAATTTGGTTGCCCAAACTATCTAAGCTCGCGTATCTGGTTATATCCAAATACTTATATTTTTGATAATTCGGTTATGTCCAAACTATCTAAGTTCGCGTATCTGGTTACATCCAAATACTTTTATGTTTTTCGTGCATGTTATTTTATTTTTTAAGCTAATGGTGTATATACCCATAATTCCCCCTTAATATCCTATGAGTGTGACCATAGGTTATTAAATTAAGAGAGATTGCAAAAATAAAAAGAGATAACATATTGAACGAAATAGATCTTTATTTGATGAAATTCAAAAGCAGACAAATTAATACAGATAGAAAATCATGGTTACAGGCAACACTTTTCCTATACTACTGGTAGTAAGGTCTTAAGTGTTCGCCATTCCATGCTCGCGGTACCGGGCTCCCATCCAATCTTGCTAGCTTGTAAACACCGGGCCGGATGACTGACTCTATCTGGTATGGCCCTTCCCAATTCGGCCCGAGCACACCAGCTGTCGGATCTCGTGTTGCTAAAAATACGCGTCTCAACACCAGATCTCCCATTCCGAACTTTCGATCTCGAACCCTCTTGTTGAAATACCTGGTAGCTCGTTGCTGGTAGGCAGCGTTTCTCAGTTGAGCTTCTTCTCTCTTTTCTTCAATCAAGTCTAAGGTTTCCTCGAGCTGAGTGTGGTTTGAATTTGGTCGTAAATCTGAGTTCAGATTGTTGGGTTTTCGACCTCAATAGGCAACATTGGCTCGCAACCGTACGCTAAAGAGAACGGGGTATGCCCTGTTGATGTTCGAGCTGTGGTTCTATATGCCCATAGGACTTGGGGAAATTCTTCGGGCCATCGTCCCTTCGCCTCCTCCAACTTTTTCTTTAGAGAACTCTTGAGAGTTTTGTTCACAGCCTCGACCTGGCCATTCGCCTGAGGATGAGCTACTGACAAGAAACTCTTTATTATGCCGTTCTTTTCACAAAAGTTGGTGAACAAGTCGCAATCGAACTGGGTTTCGTTGTCGGATACAATCTTCCCCGGCACCCCATATCGGCATACGATGTTTTTTACCACGAAATCAAGGATCTTTTTCGAAGTTATTGTTGCCAATGGTTCAGCCTCCGTCCACTTTGTGAAGTAATCCACGGTGACTACAACATATTTTACTCCGCCTTTGCCAGTGGGGAGGGAGCCTATGAGGTCGATTCCCCATACCGCGAAAGGTCATGGGGAAGTCAACATGGTCAGCTCGGATGGTGGAGCTCGGGGAATCATGGTGAATCTCTGGCATTTGTCGCATTTCTTCACGTATTCGAAAGAATCCGTTTTAATAGGAGGCCAGAAATATCCTTGGCGTATGATCTTCTTGGATAGGCTATGCCCCCCGGTGTGATCTCCGCAGAACCCTTCATGAATTTCTTCAACGATCTTCTTAGCTTGGGGTGGAGTCACGCACCGAAGTAATGGCATGGAACATCCCCTTTTGTATAGCTTTCCGTCCAAAATGGTGTAATGGGGAAGTTGATACATTAAATTTCAAGCCTGGTTTCGATCTTTTGGAAGGACTCCGTTCTCGAGATATTCAACTATTGGGGTCATCCAGGTAGGCTCTATTTCGATCATACACACATCTTCCTCCTCTGGCTCGTTAATGCTAGGTGCCGATAGGTGTTCTATGGGCACAATGTTTAGTTCTTCATTTTCGGCGGAGGTGGCGAGCCGAGCTAAGGCATCTGCATTTGAGTTCCGCTCTCGGGGAACCTATTCGATTGTATAAAATTCGAAACACTCCAATGCGGATTTTGCCTTCTCCAAATAAGCAGCCATTCTAGTGCCACGAGCCTGGAATTCTCCTAGGATTTGGTTAACCACGAGCTGGGAGTCGCTGTGGCAATGTATTGCTTTAGCTTTGAGCTCCTTGGCTATACGAAGCCCCGCCAGCAAAGCCTCGTATTCGGCTTCATTATTCGACGCCTTGAAGTTGAACCTCAAGGCAGAATGAAATCTGCTTCCTGCGGGGGTAATCAAAATGATTCCTGCCCCCGATCCATTTTCATTGGATGAGCCATCGACATATAGTTTCCACAGCTCGTGGGCCGGGGTTATGACTTCGTCGTTGGTCATACCAGTACATTCCACTATGAAGTCCGCCAACGCCTGTGCCCTAATGGTCGTCCTCGGGTGGTAGGTGATCTCGAACTGTCCGAGCTCAACAGCCCATTTAAGGAGTCGACCTGAAGCTTCTGGTTTAGACAAGACTTGCCTAAGTGGTGGATCAGTCAGCACATGGATGGGACGCGCCTGAAAGTAGGGGTGGAGTTTACGAGACAAATGAATTAGACTAAGCGGCAGCTTCTCCATCAGGGGGTATCTTGACTCTGCCCCCAGTAATCTTTTACTGATGTAGTAAACAGGTCTTTGTACCTTATCTTCTTCTCGAATGAGTATTGCGCTTATTGCGTGTTCGGTGGTGGATATGTATAGGTACAGTATTTCTCCTGTTCCAGGTTTTGATAAGATGGGGGGTTTGGCGAGGTGCTTTTTAAGTTCCTAGAATGCCAGCTCGCACTCCTCTGTCCATTCAAATTTCTTTCCTCCCCTCAAAAGGTTGAAAAACGGGAGACAACGGTCCGTAGATTTCGAAATAAACCTAGTTAGGGCCGCCATCCTGCCGGTCAAACTTTGGACATCCTTGTGTCTTTGAGGTGAGGGCATGTCAATCAGGGCCTTGATCTTGTCGGGGTTAGCTTCTATTCCACGAGCATTTACGATAAAGCCCAAGAATTTTCCTGATGATACCCCGAAAGTGCATTTCTGAGGATTCAGTTTCATGTTATACTTTCGGAGCACGCCAAAGCACCCTTCGAGGTCGTCAACATGGTTATCGTTAAGTTGAGACTTGAAAAGCATGTCGTCAACATAAACTTCCATGTTGTTGCCTATCTGTTCTGAAAACATCATGTTCACAAGCCGCTGGTATGTGGCCCCAGCATTTTTGAGCCCGAATGGCATGACATTGTAACAGTATAGACCCTTATCCGTTATGAAGCTCGTATGTTCTTGGTCGGGGGCATGCATGGGAATCTGGTTATATCCATAATAGGCATCCATGAAGGACATCAGGCCATGCCCCGCCGTGGCATCCACGAGTTGGTCAATCCTTGGTAACGGAAAACAGTCTTTCAGGCAAGCTTTGTTGAGGTTTGAATAGTCAATACAGGTCCGCCACGTCCCATTGGGTTTTGGGACCAACATTGGATTGGCTACCCAGTCAGGGTAAAAGGCATCCCTAATGAATCGGTTTGCCTTCAACCTGTCAACCTCCTCCTTTAGTGCCTTCTTTCTATCTTCGTCCAGCTGCCTTCGCTTTTGTTGCTTCAGAGGGAAGCTTTTGTCTATATTCAGTGTGTGGCTTGCTATATTCGGACTTATTCCCTCCATGTTCGAGTGCGACCACGCGAAGACATTCTGGTTCTTCTTCAAAAAGCAAATTAGTTGCTATTTTGTCTCATCTTGGAGGTGTTTTCCAACCTTCACCTTTTTCGAGGGATCGGCTTCCTCGAGCTGAATTTCTTCGAGCTCTTCTAAGGGTTCGAGGTCAGCTTTCTCCTTAACCCTTGGATCGATCTCTTCATCAATTTCTAAGACCATCCCATCTTTACTTTGAACAATGACCAGTGTTTGTGCGCTCGTCTGTTTCTTTCCTCTCAGGGAAATGTTGTAGCATTCCCTCCCAGCCAATTGATCTCCCTTTAATGTTCTGACGCCGCTAGGGGTCGGGAACTTAAGGGCCAGATGCCTTACTGATGATATTGCCCCCAGCCTGACTAGGGCAGGTCTCTCGAGCAGCACATTGTAGGCTGATGGTAGATCTACTACCATGAACTCCATCATCTTGGTTGCTGAGACTGGGTAGTCTCCCAAGGTTACGGGGAGCTCGATGGAGCCCATGCAGGTGGTCCCTTCTCCTGAAAAACCGTATAAAGTAGTTGCACATGCTTTCAGGTCGCGAAGGGAGAGTCCCATCTTCTCAAGGGTTGCTTTATAGAGAATGTTAACTGAGCACCCATTGTCTACGAGAACTCGGTGGACCCTTTTATTGGCCAGCTGGAGAGTGATGACCAGCGGATCATGGTGAGGAAATTGGACATGGGATGCATCTTCCTCAGTGAAGGTTATTGGTTGTGTTTCAATCCTCTGGCTTTTTGGAGCCCTAGGTTCGGGTTCATAGGGGGACCCATCCCCAGTTTTCAGCTCATTCACGTATCTCTTTTGGGCATTCCTGCCCATTCCTGCGGGATGAGGCCCTCCCGAGATGGTTATTACATCCTCTCCATCTATTGGCGGGGGCCTTTCTTCTTCCCGAGCTCGAGAATTATTGTTTTGTGCGGGTGGAGGCGTGGCTACTTTCTGGCTCGCGGCCGTCTGACTAGTACTCTGGTTCTTGACATATTGTTTGAAGTAGCCTCTCAAGATTAATCCTTCGATCTCATCTTTCAGCTGTCGACATTCATCGGTAGTATGTCCGGTGTCTCTGTGAAATCGACAATACTTACTGGAGTCCCTCTTGGACTTTTGATTTCTCATCGGGTCCGGACGCCTAAAGGGGACCTGGTTTTCATTGGCCAGGTATATATTCTCCCGAGACTCGTTGAGCTCGGTGTACACTCTGTACACGGAGAGATATCTCTCCCCTTTCTTTTTCTTTCCTCCCTCGGCTTCGGGGTTACTCCCTTCGTTCTTTTTCCTCTTGGAGGGGTTTTCCGCAACGGGCTTTGTAGCTGCTGGATCCGCCGAGGTTGAGGCAGAGTTGACGTTTATCGTTGTAGTTTCGGGCTGGGAAGTCACATTAAGTGTCGACCTCGCTTCCTCTACATTGACAAACCTCTGCGCCCATCTGTTAAACTCGGTTATGGACCTCACCGGTTTTCTTTGCATATTGTCCCAGAGGGCATTCCCTGGCATTACTCCGGCTTGAATAGCCATTAGGTGTCCACTATCATCTACGTTCCGAGCTCGGGCGACTTCTAGATTAAACCTTGTTAGGTAACTTTTTAACGTTTCGCCCGATTGTTGCCGAACGTTAGTTAGAGTTGATGCCTCTGGTCTAACTCCCATCATGGCTTTGAACTGCTTCTTAAAGTCTTTAGACAGCTGCTCCCAAGAAGTTATTGAGTGTCTCTTATATTTTTCGAACCAGCTTTTGGCTGGTCCCGTCAATGATGCTGGAAACAACATACATCTGAGCTCGTAACCCATGTTACTGGCTCTCATTATGGTGTTGAACGTACTCTGATGACTATACGGGTCGGTCTTTCCTTCAATCGTTGGGACGTGGGGGATCTGAAACCCTTGGGGAAATGGAGTGTTGGAAATATGGGGAGCAAACGGCTCGAGCTCCTCGTCAGAGTCTTCATATCGATCGTGCTCTAGCTCGTTTTTCAAAAGCCTAAAGGCCTTTTCAAGCTGATCAATTCTTTCTTGGACTGGGTCCGCGAGAGGTACTGTCTGGAATCGGTTATCATCGATCACAATTCCAGGCTCGCGCCTCTGTAAGGGATCTTTACGCCTATTCAAGCGATCCCTCATGTCCGGATTTATCAGGTCAACATTACCCCGACTCTGATTCAGGTGTTCTCGCAGGTCAGGGCGATTTCTGCGGCTTCCCGTATTCTTACGACCTCGGTCATGCTTGCTGACCGACCTGGTATCTCCAAAGTCATCGCTGGTAAAACTCGTCGCATAGTTATTTCGAGATGGATTTCTTCCATGCCGCCTTGTCTCCGCCGTGCGAGACCGAGATGTTTGACTTCTTTCTGATGGGGCGCCTCTCCGCTCTTGGAAAGCTTCCCCGTTTCCTTGTCTCCCTCCCGCACGTCTTTCGCCCTGATCTCGAACTAGTTGAGCATTCCTGCGAGGGGGCGAAGGATATCTTATTGGTGATGGAGGGAACCGTATGGGTGACAGTGGCTGCCATCAATTTCGTGGCCTAGATGGTCCGGATTTTTCCCGAGATGGGTTGGTTGCATTTGGTGCGCTCCTAGGGATTTGAGTCCGAGCCTCTGCAGGGGCTCGGTTGTTCTCAGTTACCGCAGGTACTTCCATAGGTGGATTAACCGGGGCCCTAGCCCGAGTACTTCTCTGGGGCCTAGGGGGAGCGGATGGCTCTGCTGGTGCCGGAGGTTGAGCCGGCCTTCTCGTGGCAGCATCTTTCCGTGGGCGCCCACGGGGTCTACGGGGAGGAATGTGTACATCCCTTGGAGGAGGGGCTTGGTTTTCACGCGGAGGCGGGGGCTGAGCCACCTGCGCCTCTGCGGCTATCCTTGCCAACTCCTCATTCCATTTGTTGGCCTCTGCCAACTGCTATTTCAGTTGTCATTTCTCAAGTTCCACAATGGGAACATACCGCTCAGGATTGTAATACATATCCTCATCCCTTGGTGGAGCAGGTAGTCCCCGAGAATCGGAAGATCCACTTCTTTCTTCGACATCTGGGTTTTCCATTAGTTGTTTCCCAGGACGTCTTGGGTAATTCTCTTCAGGAGCATTCTGATTATTACTGGCCATGACTTACTCAGGGATGAATGCTTAAGGCTCTCAATGAAAGCACCAAACTGTTGACGCCGTTTTTCGTCAACAGTGAAAGAAGAGCACGTAAACAATAATCAGTATTGGCCAATAAAAATATGATAATACAAACACGATTTTTTACGTGGTTCAGCAGTTAAATCTGCCTAGTCCATGAGTCTTTGTTATTAAACTCAAGATGATCTTTGAAAATTCTTCAAGGATGAATTCTTCAGAGTTTTCTCTCAAGATCACAAAAATTCCGTTCTTTACAATGGTGCATGACCTCTTTATTTATAGAGAAGATTTCAGAATACTATCCCACATACTTGGGTAGTTACTCTTTATATGCAAATAAATTAAATGGCATTAAATGCCTGTAATCCGATATAAAAGGAAATGTCCCCTGAAGACCAGGGGGCGTATAACTGATCAAATAATATCCCTTGATTGTAGGGGATTTACAGTAATAAATGTTGACCGCGTCTCTTATAGATGACTCATTAGGATATTCAAAGTTATTATCCTATATCACCAAGGCCCTATTCCCCCAGGTTTCCTATTGACTTTCGAACTATAACATCTCCCGAGGCTACATGACTTCGAGCTCGTACGCGCGTCAGGCTCGGAGCCCCTGATCCGAGGTCATTCTAGAGAACAGATGCACCTCAGGGCCTACCCTTCGAGCTCGTGAGGATTTCGAGGCTACCATCTTCGAAGTCATTTCTGCTTCGCAGGCTCGTTGTTTAGATTTCGAACATATTCCAGACTTTACGAGTTCATTCATTATGAATCCAGCTTTCGAGGTCACAATCCTCATGGCTCGAAATCTGGGTATAACATGTTTTGAAGTATAAATAAAATAAAATTAGCATAATTTAAAATTTTATTAATGTAAAAATAAATTAGAGTATCTTTAACAATATATTTGTATAATGGCACAAAATCGAACTAACATGTCCTTTAAAAAATTATTTAAGACACTACTCTTTTATCAAATTATTGTTTATTTATTTTAAATTATAAATGTTATTAAATTAAAGTATTTTTTTATTTATAAAATATAATTATATTGTAATATTAACAAATATAAATTTTACATTATTTAAAATTTAAATATATGAATTTATTTAAACAATTCATATATATATAATTATTTCAGTATGAAATAAGTATAAAACAATATACTTATCAATATTACATATATTATAATATTTGAAATATAAATAAATTAATAAATTATTTATGATTGAAACAAATTAATTTAATTTTTAATAAACAAGAAAATATTTTAATTTAATAGTATTTATAATTTACAACCGACCTACAATGTCATTATGAAAATACATTATTAAAGATACTCTAATTTATTTTATATTATTGAAATTTTAAAATATATTAATTTATTTAAACAATACATATATATATATATAATTTATTTGGGCATAAAATAAGTATAAAAAATATATACTTATTAATATTACATGTATTATAATTTTTAAAATATAAAAAAATTAATAAATTATTTGTAATTAAAAAAATTAATTTCATTTTTATAAACAAAAAATATTTAAATTTAATAATATTTATAATTTAAAATAAAAAACTTTATAAAATAATTTAGAGTATCTCTTTAATAATTTTTTAGATGTCATGGTAGGTCGGTTGTGTGAGAAATGACTTCTCATGTGACATGGTAGGTCGGTTGTGTTAAACCAACCTACCATGTCATTATAAAAATACATTATTAAAGATACTGTAATTTGTTTTATATTATTGAAATTTTAAAATATAGTAATTTATTTAAAAAATAAATGTATATATAATTTATTTGGGTATGAAATAAGTATAAAAAAATATATACTTATTAATATTACATATATTATAATTTTTGAAATATAAATAAATTAATAAATTATTTGTAATTAAAAAAAATAATTTAATTTTTATAAATAAGTAAATATTTTAATTTAATTGTATTTATAATTTAAAAATAAAAAACTTCATAAAATAATTTAGAGTATCTTTTTAATAATTTTTTAGATGACATGATAGGTCGGTTGTGTAAAACCGACTTACCATGTTATTATAAAAACATATTATTAAAATAATCTAATTTATTTTTGCATTATTGGAATTTTAAAATTTTAATTAATTAATTAATTGTAATACAAAAATTTTAGCAAAAACATAAGTTGCCGTCTCTTTTGTTCTTGTTCTCAATTGAGACCTCCTCTCTTCTCTTCCCAGTATTAATTAGTATTAATTGATTGAAAATTGGTTATATATACAAAAAAAAAATGACCCATTTTCTTTTGTTGTGTATAAATTACCTATTTTCAATCAATTAATACTAATTATATATACACAACAAATGAAAATGAGTTATTTTATTCATTAAAAGAATAATGCAATCTTCATAATCTTCACATCTCCGCTGGCCACATATTCTCGAATTATGTGATACTTCCTTTCTATATGCTTACTCCTCTTTTAACTTCGAGGTTCTTTCGAGTTGGTTATTGCTCTTGTGCTATCACAAAATAAAACAAGTGGTTTATCCATTTATGGAATAACACCAAAATCTAAATAGATTTTCTTTAGCCAGACTATTTCCTTAGCTACTTCTGACGCAACTATGTATTCAGCCTCCATGGTGGAATCTGAGAGCCCAGACTGCTATACGCTTCTCCATATCACAGCTCCACCCCCAAGAGTAAACACCATTCCAGAAGTAGACTTCCCGTCTTCGACATCAGTCTGAAAATCTGAATCGGTGTAGCCTACAGGATTCAAAACACCACCCTTATAGACTAACATATAATCCCTAGTCCGCCTTAAATACTTCAGAATATACTTAACTACTATCCAATGTTCCGGTACTGGGTTTGATTGATACTTGCTCACTACTCCCACTGCATAGCAGATATTGTGACAGTCAGATTCCCGTGATCCGTAAGGGGAAAGACCGGGTAAGCTGTGCAATCCCACACCGCCTGAGGAAGGTCAAGTGTGATGATTCTAAGACTGTGTAGGTATGGGACTACACAGTTGAAGAGGGATTAAATGGATTGATGGGTACTACCTATATCAACAAGATGCATCTTCTTTTCGGTAGCACATCACTTGAGAACTCCAAAGTTAAGCGTGCTTGACCTGGGGTAATCTAGGGATGGGTGACCTCCTGGAAAGTTTTCCTAGGAAGCATGTGAGTGAGGAAAAAGCATGCTGAAAAGACTCGTGTTGGTTTGTAGGGCCAGTCGTCATTCCAGAAAGCAGCCATAGTGACATGGGGCGTCACAAATGGTATCAGAGCCTTGACCCAGCCGGAAGTGTGGCCGACGGGGATGTCGGGCCCGTAAGGGGGGGGGTGATTGTGACAGTAAGATTCCCGTGATCCGTAAGGGGAAAGACCGGGTAAGCTGTGCAATCCCACACCGCCTGGGGAAGGTCAAGTGTGATGATTTTAAGACTGTGTAGGTATGGGACTACACAGTTGAAGAGGGCTTAAATGGATTGATGGGTACTACCTATATCAACAAGATGCATATTCTTTTCGGTAGCCCATCACTTGAGAACTCCAAAGTTAAGCGTGCTTGACCTGGGGTAATCTAGGGATGGGTGACCTCCTGGGAAGTTTTCCTAGGAAGCATGTGAGTGAGGAAAAAGCACGCTGAAAAGACTCGTGTTGGTTTGTAGGGCCAGTCGTCATTCCAGAAAGCAGCCATAGTGACGTGGGGGCGTCACAGATATCTGGTCTAGTACACAACATATCATAGATAAGACTTCCAACTGCTGCAGATGCGTAAGGAACTTTTCTCATTGCATCTTCCTCTTCAGGAGTCTGGGGAGACTGCTTCTTTGAAAGATGAATTCCATGGCAGGGTGATAGACGTCATTTTTTTTGGAATTTGTCATTGAGAAACATTCAAGCACTTTATCTATGTAAGCTACTTGAGATATAGCTAAAAGTTTATTCTTTCTTGATACCTAGAACATAACTTGTTTCACCCAAATCCTTCATCTGGAATTGAGTGTTCAGCCAATTCTTCACATTTGACAATTTCTTAACATTGTTCCCAATGAGTAAGATATCATCTGCATAAAGAACCAGGAATACCACTATTTGATTTGCCTTCAGTTGGTAAACACAAGGCTCATCAATATTTTGTTAAAAGCAATAGGTTTTGATTATTTCATCAAACCTAAGATTCCAGGAACGAGAAGCTTGCTCAAGTCCATAAATGGACCTATTCAACTTGCAAACTTTTCTTTCTTGTCCAACTACTTTAAATCCTTGTGGCTGATACATATAAATGACTTCGTCAAGCTTCCCATTAAGAAAAGCTTTCTTGACATCCATTTACCAGATCTCATAGTCTAGAGCGGCTGCTATGTATAGGAGGATGTGAATGTACTTGAGCATGGCTACTGGTCTAAAAGTTTCCGCACAGTCCACACCTTCTCTTCGGGTATAACCCTTTCCCACCAATCGAGCTTTATAAGTTTCGACCTTTCCATCAACACCTCGTTTCTTCTTGTAGATCCACTTGAACCCAATGGCCCTAAAGTCACTACGTGCTTCCATAAGATCCCAGACGGAATTTGAGTAAATGGACTCCATTTCCTGTTTCATGACTTCGAGCCATAGTTCCTTTTCAGGGCTAACCATTGCCTGTTTGAAAGACAATAGATTATCGTTACCAATGTCACCAAAAACCATACTGGTTTCACCATCCAAACCATAGCGACGAGGCTCTGTGACTGTTTGCTCAGGAACAATGGTGCTTTCTTCATTTAAATCGACTTGCCTCGGTTGGACATGAAGAATTTCATCATCAATTTGCATTGATGACGATGTAACATGGTTGGAGTCAATTCTTCAACCATCTCCTCTGAAACTACTTTTCTGCGTGGTTTGATGTTTTGGACATAGTCATTTTTCAGAAAAGTAGCATTCGTAGAAGTAAACACTTTCTTCTTAATGACTATAGAAAATTCCACCCTGAGTACCTTTAGGATAGCCAAAAAACATGCAAACTTCAGGTCGCGGTTCTAGATTTCCTTCCTTATTCCTCAGGACATGGGCAGGACACCCCCAGATTCTATACTGGCGTAAACTAGGTTCACGACCATTCCAACGTTCTAAAGGTGTTTTGGGCATTTATTTGGATGACACGACGTTGAGAATGTCATTTGCGGTTTCAATTGCATGTCCCCTGAATGAAGTTGGTAGAGTTGAGTAACTAAGCATGCATCTAACCATTTCCAATAAAGTTCTGTTCCGGCTTTCCGCTACACCATTTTGTTGCGGAGTATCCGGGGCATTAAGCTGTGATAAATTCCCAAGTTCAGTTAAATGATCTTGGAATTGCATATCCAAATATTCTCAACCCCTATCCGATCGCAAGATCCTTAACATTTTACCTAATTGGTTCTGAGCCATAGCTAGGAATTTATGAAACTTTGAAAATGTTTCTGATTTCCTATGCATTAGGTAAAGACATGAGTATCTAGAGTAATTGTCAATGAAAGTGACGAAATACTCAAAACCACACCTGGCTTGTACATTAAAAGGTCCACAAACATCTGAATGAACAAGTCCAAGTGGTTCCTTGGCCCTATCACCCTTTGTAGAGAATTGACGCTTGGTTAGTTTGCCTTTTAGACAAGATTCACAGACAGGTAATTCACCTAAGGTGAGTTCCCTAAAAGGCCCGTCCTTTGTAAGTCTTTGAATCTTATCATAGCCAATGTGACCTAGTGTCAAATGCCATTACGTCATGTTATCGTTATCGGACTTTTGCCATTTGTTGGTCCTAGGTTTAACTACTTTGAATAAATCATTGTTAAGAGCGAGGGCTTCGTTAGGTCACAAAATATAAAGCCCATTTTCCAAACATGCAATACACAATTGAGATCCATTGAAAGAAATATATATATTAAAACTAGTGAAAGACATAACAAATCATTATGATTGCAACATGGAAACTGAAATTAAATTTCTACTAAAATCCAGAATAAAAAATACATCTTTCAAGATTAAATATTTATTTCCGAACTTTAGGCGAGCTCTTCCTCTAGCTTGGACCGCAACGAACACTCCGTTCCTAACTCTCTAAGCTTTAAGCCGCCTTCGTCCACTTCCTCCCACTATTCAAGATGCTGTAAAGAATTACAAACATTGTTGGTAGATCCATAATCAATAATTCAAATGGATTTATCATTCTCTAAAACACATGTTTCTAAGATAAATGAACTATAATCATTACCTTTGTTTTTCGGTGCTAGAAACTTGAGGCAATCTCGTTTTCAATGCCCCTTCTCTTTGCAGTGAAAGCACTTACCTTTAATTTTCTTATTTTTCTTGTTCTTCCCCTTTTGCGTCTGTGCATTTGGTTGTGCACTCGTCTTTGCAGCCTTTGCAGGCTTGGGGTTGTTATTTTGTCCATCTTTCCTCTTGTTTCTTACTTTCGAAGACGAAGCTTGGTTAGCTTCAGCCTTAGCTGGATCAGCAGCAACATCAGTAGTCCACTTTTCTCCTCCCTTACTTGGTCCACCCATGATAGAATTGAAAGTTTGAAGCTCATTCATGAATTGCGTCAGTTAATAGTTGAGTTTATCATGAACACGTGGAGATTGTGCCATCCGAGCATTAGTATATTTCTTGGTGGCCTCAAAACGAGTCTCATAGACTTTGCACCGAACATGTCTTGAAGTCGATCCATGATTTTGTAGGCCGTCTCGACAATCTCCATCTTTGTCTTGAGAGTGTAAACCATACTAGTCAACATGTAGTGCCGTGCCTTGTTATTAGCTGCCTGCCAACACTCATATTTATCTCTTATAGACTTGGGAGCTCCTTCAACTGGAACTTTTGGGGATTCCTCAGTCATGACGAACTCGACGTTGTCACCAATCAACACTATGTTGATTTTCTACTTCCACTTAAGGAAGTTTTCTTCAGTGAGTTTCTCCATCGAAAGTTGAGAAAGGATAGGAGTAGACACAACCATACTTAAATCTACCGGTTATCAATAAAATAGAAATTAGTCGCATTTGCTCAATAAAACTTTAGTTCACACAAATTTCAAGAAATAGCACAACATATACTAAAAATATGTAAGATATGAGAAAAAATACCTCTCGATATGTTCCTCAAAAAATCCGATTCGTGCGGATTCTTCCCCCAACTAAAGAAATAATCATATCTCTATTTCTTTAAGTTTTTAACTAATCTATGATATCCTTGTCCTAATTGGCGAGAGTAAAAAGTACTACTAGTTAAATCAAGTTGTAAACTTATTTATTAATGGACACCATCAATAACAACCTACTATGCGATCAAAATAAGAAAACAAAATATCTTATTTTATGAGCTAGACCCACGGTTTCGATAATCATAGATTTAGTCCTAGTAGTCACAGTAGGGGTGAGTCTAGTAGAATTTGACCTATAATTATCTGTCTTTCGAAATTTAACATTGTCAAAATAACTAATGAAAACCTTCCATAGGGGGACGAATCAAAGCGTCTTGAGACCCTATTATGCTATTGACCTTGTTAAACCAATGATGGAGATCGAATATAATTCTTAAAATAAGCTCATTATAAAATTAGTATTTTTATTATTATTTTTCAAAAATCAATGACTATGGTTCTTCAAAAAATTATAAGACTAAAATTTAAAAACCAAAGTCATATATTTTCCTATTAATTCTAAAGTGTCACATTGACACACATTCAATTAATTTAGAATTAATTTGTTGCTAATCAATATTTAAGTTTAACTAATATAATGAACATATATAATTAAGTCCAACTCAGGCAAATGTGCTTTAACAATTGGGCTTGCATGAAGGATGACTGAGTCCAGTATGTCGTTCCCACTACTAAGGCCCCGTAAAACGGGGGGGGGGGCTTTCTACTTCGGTTATTATGTAAAAACCGAAGTAGAAACCCCACTTTCTACTTCGGTTTTTACATACTAACCGAAGTAGAAAGCCCCCCCCCCCCCCTTTAATAATTATTTCTAATTATTTTTAAATGACCCAATTCTATTTATATATATATATATATTGCCCTAATTTTTTTTTAAATAGTCTAATTATATGAATTTATAGTTATATATATTTTTACAATTGGAATTGGTTTATTTTTATTTAATTTATAACAGAAATAAAAATCACAAAATTTATACACATAGAATTGAAATTCTTATAAAATTAAATATTTATACATTCACATAATTGTTAAGTAGAATAACCTAATCATTCATATATACATTCACATAATTGTAATTAAGTAAAATAGCCTAAACATTTATATATACATTCACATAAAACTAAAGGTATGTATAAACAAAATAGTCTTACTAATAAATTTAAGTCATCAATCGGCTTAACTATTCTTGTTGGATTGGCAAGATGTCCTCCCGACCCTTGGCGACAATTTGACTACTAGTAACTTTGTCATTTAGATTATTCTACGAAACAAACCAATGATAGTTTAAATTAGTAACTTGTAACAACACTTAAAAAAATTTCCTACTTTGCTTTAAAACACTTACAACTCTTTCTTCAATTTTGTTATCCACATTATCTTCGACAAGAGTCTTCTTCGTTTCTCGCGTTCTTATCCAAATTTCATATCCACACTACAACAAATTCTACTTTCAATGACTCCCTACAATGTCTTACACCATTGGTGTAAGACATTAAAAATTAGAAGGGATTTTAAATGTCTAATGGTGTAAGACATTGAAAGTGCATATTAATGGCTACAATTGGAAGACATTAAAAATAGTGGAAGACGTTGGAAATAGGCTGGGGTTGTGTTTAAGGGTACATCCAACATCTCCCAGTGGGAGACGTTGGATGTGCATGGGAGTACATCCAACGTCTCCCACTGGGAGACGTTGGATGTCTCCCTTTTATTATACCATCTTCTTCCTCTTCCTCCCCACACTAACCCGAGAACATATGCACAAACCAAAGAGGCGATTTGGGGCTGCGATTTTAGGGCTCTAAGGTAAGCTTTTTATTTTATTTTATTGATTTTTAGTTAATTATTTTGCAAATAAATCATAGGTTTTGCATTAGGATGAGTAATATACATGATTTTGTGTTAGTTTTACATTTTTATGCATTTTTTTATATACATTGTAGGATTTTATGGTTTTTCCATGGAAGTTTTTAGGGATTTATGATTTTTTAGTTTTTTTTTAATTTAACCTATCACATTGTATAGATTTCATTAGAGTATATATGTTCATGATTTTTTTAAATTTTTATCATTTTTTATTTCGAAATTTAGATATATTTTTGTATATATTTGAATTTTTTTTTTAAATTGTAACTATTTTGTTATATATATAGTTATGTTAAAATAAATTTATTAAATAATTTATAAAATATAAATATATGAAAATTTTTATGTTTTTGTTTATTATTAAGTTTTTAGGTTATGAAATTTTATATTGATTTTTTGTTGAGGTTATAATTAGTGGCACATTGAGATTTTTTTTTATTTTTTTACCAATATCATTTACTATTATTAGATATTTAGTGATATTTGTTTAGTAATGTTTAAGATATTAATTAATTTAATTTCATAGGTTGTGATTTTTGTGGTGAGATTTTAGAGAGTATTTTGCATCAAAATTCCTATATCAATCACACATTTGAGGTAATTAAGTTTCTAAAATTACAATAATACGATATATATTGATAAATATTTAGTGATGTTTTATTTATTATTTATTAATTTAATTTTATTGGTTTGTGGATTTAATAGCGAGTTTGATTACTAAGTGAAGTAATTTTGCTAGCTTTTGGATTAAAGATTGCAAGAGGTACATATATATTCTCTTACTTCTACTTTTAATATTATTAAACAAATGTTAGAGGAGTTTGAATATCTTAAATATTCATCCATAGTGAAGTAGGTTCTGAGATTAAAATTGTGTGCTGCGGTGATAACGGAAGGTTGAGAACTTGTGTGTATTAGTGAAGTAGGTTCTGATAAATTTTACTGTGTGCTGCGGAGCTATAAGGAATAAACTTATTGTGTGTTGTTTGAATTGTTTGTTTTGCTATTCACATGCAGATGGTTAGGTCACTATTATAGGGGAAATGCTGCCCGATTTTATCTAGGATAATAAACAATTAGTTTTATATAGACATTCTATAAGGAAGAAACTTATTGTATATTGTTTGAATTGTTTGTTTTGATATTCACATGCAGATGGTTAGGTCACTATTATAGGGGAAATGCTGCCCGATTTTATCTAGGATAATAAAAAATTAGTTTTATATAGACATACAACTTTATCACGTGCTTATTTAGTGTTGTTTCTTTTCTTTTCCATAGACATAGGAGAATATATGGATAAACAGTGGATGTCAGCGAATAGGTTATCTGCGGAATTTAGGAACGGGGTCGATTTGTTCTTAAGGTTTTGTTCGGAAAATGTGAAAGACCCAAATTTTACTTATTGTCCATGTCTTAAGTGTGGAAATGTTAAAAAGATGGATCTTAAAAAGATTAAAGAACACTTATATTTCAATGGGATCGACAAGAGTTACACAATTTGGTATTACCATGGGGAGATAGCTCCGATTGCTCCAACTCTGCCAAGTAGACCAAAAGGAGTGAGGAGGAATATAGTGGAGGAGAACTGGGATCCATTAGATGAAATGATTGACGACGCACATTATGGATCAGGAGTAGACCCAAATAAGTTTGAGACACTCCTTAATGATGCCGAGAAACCAATTTACCCTGGTTGTACAAGATTTACAAAATTATCTGCACTTCTTAGGTTGTACAATCTAAAAGCTAAACATGGCTGGAGTGATAAAAGCATTACTGAGTTATTTGGTTTCTTGAAGGAGTCATTGCCTGAAGTTAATGAAATTCCAATTTCATTTTATGAGGCAAAGAAGACATTATGCTCATTAGGCATGCAGTACGAAAAAATTCATGCATGTCCTAATGATTGCATATTGTATCGAAATAGTTTTGCAGACGCAAAATCATGTCCTACTTGTGGTGAGTCACGATGGCAAAAGAAAAGAAATGGTGACGATGTCAAGGAAGGAGTACCTGCCAAAGTTTTGTGGTATCTTCCGCAAATTCCTCGTTTCATCCGATTGTTTAGAAATGCCGAACATGCTAAAAGTTTGTCGTGGCATGCTAATGAAAGAATAAAGGATGGTAAATTAAGACATCCAGCTGACACCCTTGCTTGGAAGAGAGTTGATTTGAAGTGGCCTTCTTTTGGAAATGAATCTCGTAATATTCGTCTAGGTCTTTCGACTGATGGGTTTAATCCACACGCATCCCTTAGCAGTAAGTATAGTTGTTGGCCTGTTATGCTTGTTATTTACAATCTACCCCCATGGTTGTGTATGAAGAGAAAGTTTACGATTTTGACCTTGTTGATATCAGGACCTAAACAACCTGGTAATGATATTGACGTCTATCTAGCTCCTCTTATAGATGACTTGAAAACTTTGTGGGATGAAGGGGTTAAGGTTTATGATGCATATAGGCAGGAAGAATTTAATCTTAGAGCGGTCTTATTGTGGACAATTAATGACTTTCCTGCTTATGGAAATTTATCTGGGTTTAGTTTGAAAGGATATAAAGCTTGCCCCGTTTGTCAAGAAAAAACATGTTCTGAATACTTGAAACACTCTCGGAAAATATGTTATATGGGACATAGGAAGTTCTTGCCTAATACGCATAAACTTCGGACTTGGAAGAAGGCATTCAATGGTAAACAAGAGTTTGAAGAGGCTCCTGAGCCATTGAATGGGATCCAAGTACTTGAGAAGATGTCTAAAATTGTGTTCAAGTTAGGGAAGCCCAAAGTTCGTACACCTACAAAGATGAAACGTAGTCGCAAGGCCAAGGTTGTGGAAGAGCCAAAAGAGTGTTATAAAAAGAAATCTGTTTTCTTTGAACTTGAATATTGGCCTTTCTTACTTATACGTCATAATTTAGATGTTATGCACATAGAGAAAAATGTATGTGATAGTTTGATTGGCACTTTGTTGAATATTCCTGGGAAAACTAAGGATGGAATTAAGGCTAGACAAGACTTGGTTGCAATGGGTATAAGGGATGAATTGACTCCAAAACCAGATAATAGACGAACATATTTACCTCCTGCAGCTTACACTCTTACTAAAGAGGAAAGAATGGAAATTTGCAGATGTTTGTTTAATATAAAAGTTCCAGACGGATATTCCTCAAATATAAGGTCATTGGTAGACATGAAAAGTTGTATTCTGACTGGCATGAAATCTCACGATTGTCATATTCTAATGCAACATTTGCTACCAGTGGCCATTCGATCTGTGTTGCCTAGGAGAGTTCGAGATGTAATCACAAGGTTATGCTTGTTTTTCAAGTCACTTTGTTGTAAGGTGATTGATCCGCTAAAGTTACCTAAGTTAAGAGATGAAATTGTTGAGGTATTGTGTGAGTTGGAGAAATATTTCCCGCCGGCATTTTTTGATATAATGATCCATTTGACAGTTCACTTGGTTAGAGAACTAAGATATTGTGGCCCAGTTTATTTAAGATGGATGTATCCATTTGAGCGATATATGAAGATTCTTAAGGGGTATGTTAGGAATAGAAGTCGGCCGGAAGGATGCATCGTCGAATGTTATATTGCAGAAGAGGCAGTTGAATTTTGTTCTGAATACATGACTGGTGTACAGAAAATTGGGTTAAATGATGTTGAAAATGTTGAGATTCAGAGTCGTCGTGGTAGCGTTGTATGCACAGTAAGTCGAGATCTTCTAGATGAAGCGCATCGTCTTGTGTTGCAGAATATAAATGAAATTCAACCTTATATCGAGTGAGTTATACTCATATAATACATTAAGTTTAAGTTGTGTAATTTCGTATATTCAATTGTTTAACAACATATTTATAATTGAAGGGAACATTTTAATTGGATAAAGACCAAATTTCCATCCAAGTCAAGGAACTCAAAATGGTTACAAGACGAACATTATCGAACTTTTAGTAGTTGGATAGAACAAAAGGTAAATTGTGTTGATTATTGAAAGTTGTCATTAATTAGTACTTAATTACAAGGTGACATTTTTTGTTGTTTTTGGTATGTTGATTTGATAGGTTGTGTCAGAATTACAAAACACATCAAATAAGGTTTCAGACATTGTTAAGTGGATTTCTCGAGGACCTTCAGTTAATGTCATCAAGTTTTCATCATACATGATTAACGGTACTCTATTTAACACTAGGGAGCGCGATAACAACAGAAACACACAAAACAGTGGTGTTAGCCTTGTTGCTAAAACTGTGCAAGTCTCTAGTGCAAAAGATAAAAATCCAGTTGAATGTGATATGAATTTTTATGGAGTAGTTAATGAAATTTGGGAGTTAGATTATATCACAACTCGAGTACCTGTTTTCTTTTGTGATTGGGTGAAAAGTGACAGCGGCATAATATATGAAGATTTTGGTTTCACAATAGTTAATCTAAATCGAATTGGGCACAAATCTGATCGATTTATATTAGCTTCACAAGCAAAACAAGTATTTTATGTGAATGATCCTTCAGACAACCAATGGTCAATTGTTCTTCCAACGCAAACAAGAGAATGGAACATTAAAGATGGTGATTTACATGATATACCTCTCGGAGAAGAACTTGTCACATTCACCGCAATAGAAGATAATGACGAAGTTGATGATGATTGTATTTGTTTCCGTGAAAATGGTGAAGGATTGTGGGTTGATGATAATGGGTCTTGAGGTACCATTTAATAGGTTTCATATGTTTATGATGTGTGAAATTCTTAGTTGTTATCACAATGTGTTTCATCTTTTGATTATGAGTGTCCAAAATTGTTATAATAATGATATTTATGTTTCACAGATGGAGGCTGATCCTTTTGGTGGTAGTTCTGATGAGGGAGAGCAACGCCCTAATTCTCAATCAGTGGAGCAAGAAAATAAATCTGTGAGAGGACGTACATGGATGTCTAGAAACACCAAAAAAAGGAGTGAAGGACATCTTACTCCTGTTGAATACAATGAGTATGGTCAGCTAGTGGGTGGATCTAGAAGTAATCTTTCATCACAGCTTGGATCAGTTGTTCGAGCAACTGTGTCCATCAACATTAACAGTTGGAAAGATGTTAGTGTGGTGGATAAAAATAAAATATGGGACACAATGAAGGTATATTTTTATTAATTATATTTCATTTAATGTTTTTAAAATATATATTATTTTGATAATATGCTTCTTATTACTTTCAAACTTGCAGAAAACTTATGATTTGGACCCCAAACAAAAGCAACAGATGTTGAAGGATGCGGGAAAGTACTTCCGAAATTGGAAGACTAATCTTACTAGGGTACACGTTTACGACGCTTTGAAAAAATACCCAAATGAGTTCCCGCCAGCTTTGCCATTTGGATTTGAGAATGTCATAACTCCGGATGAATGGTTAACGTTTGTGAACTCAAGATTAACTCCCGAGTGGCAAAGAAAGAGAGAGGAGATGCAAAATTATCGAGCACTGAATAAATACAATCACAACCTCTCTAGAGGAGGCTATGTGCGTATTGAAGAGATGTTAATGGAACAAAGTGGGAAAAGTCTGACTGAACTTGATAGGGCAGACTTATGGAGCATGGGTCGTCGGAATGCAAAAGGATAGCTAATTGGAGAGGCCTCTGAGATTCAAAAAAATATTGTAAGTGCTCATATTTAATAATGTTGATATGTCAAATTATTAGCTTATATATATAACTTTCTGTGAATATTGTTTCACAGGATCATTACCGGCAACTCCAAGCTGAGGGTAAATGGGCACCTGATGGCCCTGATGATGTGCTGACGAGGGCGTTGGGCACTCCTGAGCCTCGAGGACGTGTTAGGGCTGGAGGACACGGTGTGTCCCGCTCAGTATATTGGAATACTCCAACACCTACCTCAACGAAAAATAAATCAAAAACCTCTTCTTCGAATGACGACATTAGAAAGGAATTTGAAGAAAGATTTCGAAAACAAGAAGAAGAGCATCGTCAACAAGCACAACGCCTAGAAGAGCGCCTTCAACAACAAGATGAGCTCTTGAGAAAATTATTGGCCCAACAGAGCGGGTCAGGATCTAACGTTGGAGTCCCACCAGCGCCATCATCATACTATGTGCCCGACCCACCAGTGCCACCAGCGCAGGCGTCCTACTATACTCCGGACCCAGTAGTGCCTCAAGCAGAACACCACATTGTTGCACTACAACCGCTTTTGCAAGAGGTAATTAAACTTTCTTGAATATTCTGAAACCAAATAAATTTCTTTATTGCCTCAACATGATTATTTGTATATAATATGTTTCTTATGCAGGGCCGAGCATGCCAATTAGCAATTGGTTCAGTTTCAAACATTGTTGCATCAGGTACACTCATTGAAAGAGAGGCAGGCAACAGCTTCCAAGTTATGATTACGAGTGTTCTTAAGCCAACCTGTCCTCTCCCTTTTGCATATCCTGATTTGGACATGTACATAGTTGCTCAGGTCATTGGGACGCCAATAGCGTGGCCTAAGGATTTTGTCATTATATCTGAAGATGTAACTCATGAGGTGATGCCATGTTTTTACATAATTATCTTTACAATTCTATATTTGTTTGTAATCTTTTTAATTGTTGATATAATTGTATACAGACTCCCTCTACAAGTAGGACCAGATCACAACGAACAAGAGCTCCATCAACACAACAACCTCGAGAAAGAAGACGACAACAAACTCCTCCAACACAATTGGCCCAAACTCCATTGGAACGATTACAGAATATCGTATCTCATTGGGATGATGGCGAGTGTGTCAATCTAGGCATAGAGTCTGAAGTTTTTGATCAGGATATGTCTCACTGTTATATATTTAAGGATGACATACTTCAGTTTGCTCGAAAGGAGAAGATTGGACAAGCAGTACTCGTCAGCTACATGAGGTATATATCTGACAAATAAGTTTGTTCATTTAATTTTCTAATTTGATTTATTCATTCATATAACAATTTTTCATATTTTTGTATTAGGTTCATTTACAGATATGTGGTACAACAAGGTCGCCAAAATAAGTTTTTATTTGTCAATCCTAATATCGTCGCCACTCAAGGGAGTTCATTCGACGATCGTGTTCAGAATCTGTTCAGACGTTGCAATGACGTAAAATCAAAAGAACAAGTTATGCTTGTCCCTTGGAACCATGGGTAAGTTTAAAAACTTGTCATTTTTCCGACCCATATCAATAATTTCTTTGTTTAACATTTGAGCTATAATTTTTTTGTTTTTCTTATACAGTGAACATTGGATGTTGCTTATTTTGGCACCATATGCATATCATGTTTATTGTTGTGATCCGGTGAATTCAGAGCTAAATAACCGTGAGGAGATTGTATCAGTGATCGTCAGCGCTTTCAATCTTTTTTTCTCTATGAATCTTCCTGATGTCGAGATCCCTGATACTCTACGCATTAAGCAACCTCAGGTAAGTAACTTTAGCAGAAATTTTTGAACATTTATAATAATTAAGTAGAATAATATGTATGCATTTTTTAAAAAGTTTCAATTTAATAATAAATTACTCATATTTTTAAATAATTAGTGTTCACACCAACCGGACAATGTGGCATGTGGATACTACTTAATGAGGATGTTGAAGGATTTGATTGAGCATGCGAGTCCTGGGCATTACTTGAGAACGCTATTATTAATTAAAATTTACAAATTATTTTTGAAACTATAAATGTAATCAAATAATTAATTAATATATTTTACTTTATATTTCTTGCAGCTAACAAGCACATCATATACAGAGGCACAAATTGATGAGTTGCGACAAGAATGGGCGACATATATGTTGCCGATAATCCAAAGTTACCGACCTCGTTGATAGGTTTTTTTTTTTTAATTTTTTAACTCTTTCTTCATACACAATGCAATATTTGTTCATTTTGAATATTTCTAACAAATATTGTATTTCTTGTATATATCTAACAAATATATATTTTCTTCCAATTTAATTGATTATTAAATTAATTTAAATTTAGATTAAAATAATTTAAATTTAAATTAATATTATTTCAATTTAATTAATTATTAAATCAAATTAAAATAATATTAATTATAAATTTATTTAATTTATTTTTTTTAAATGTGGGAGACTTTCAATGTCTCCCATTAGGAGAGGTGGGAGACTTTCAATGTCTCCCAATGGGAGAGGTGGGAGACTTCCCACGTCTCCCAATGGGAGAGGTGGAAAGTCAACATTTGACTTTCCACCTCTCCCATTGGGAGACGTGGGAAGTCACTCACCTCTCCCAATGGGAGACGTGGAATGTCTCCTAGGGACTTCCCACGTCTCCCATTGGGAGAGGTGAGTCACTTCCCACGTCTCCTAATGGGAGAGGTGGAAAGTCAACGTTTGACTTTCCACCTCTCCCAGTGGGAGACGTGGGAAGTGAGGCACGTCTCCCAACGGGAGACGTGGGATATATACCTACAATGACCCTAGCAACAACGTCTCACTAAGTGGGAGACATTGTAGACTTCCAATGTCTCCCAATTAAAGTCATAAAACATCTATTTTGTTGTAGTGCCATCTACATCTACATCTTCCACTCCTAGTTCTTTTTTCTAGGACATCAAACATAATTGAAATTTAATTATTAAATTTTCCTAAGTCTAACAAAATTTCGGTAGCATAACAACTGCATTTTAACATCTCCAAAAATTTAAAAACCTGTAAATAACACACAAAATATATCGACATAGTGTGCGAATTGAAAAAGGAAAACAATTAATAAAATCTATAAAAAAATTGGCAGAGTTTCCTTTGTTTTTGTAGCATATACCAATTTTATAGTTATATATAAATTCAACACAAACAAACATAAAATCAACATACATAATTTCATCCTTATATCACTGCCAACAACAAATTTCCCAGAACCTACTTCACTAAAGTAAAACATGCATGATTTAACTCTAATTTTATAAATAAATATTGCAATAGTAATAAATAAAATTTAAAGATTACTCACCTCCAATATTACTCTTGAAGTCACCCAAAATCAATACCAAATTGGCAACTAAATCAACAACCCTACTAAAAAGCTTAAACAAAAACAAATAAAAATCAATTACATAATTAATTAAACTAGTTACATAATATATCAAGCTAGCTAGTTATAGAAAATAAAAAACAAATGTCACTAATAATCCAAACATTTCAAGTTCTAACATTGGCAACAACATTACCTATTTAAGCTATGTTTAGAAATTTAAATAGCAAGTCACAACAATTTTTAAATTTTACTAATATATATATATAAATATAATTAATAACATTATATAAAATAACAAAATAAATAAAAAAATATAACACAAATATACTAAAAAATAAGTATTAAATTCAGAATAATATAAAAAAAATTAACACAAACAAAGTTTTAAGGTAACAAACCTTCTTTGATGCTCAAAATAACCTCTAAATCAATATTAGCAACTCTAAAACCTATATATAATAAAAACTTTATATCTATAAGAAAAAAATATATGAAAATAATATAGAAAATAAAAAAAAATCATACAAACAAAGATTTAGTGATTCATACCTTTTTTGAAGCTCAAGAACTTATTTTAATGTAACAAAACCAGTCAAAGTCCAACAACAATACCCATTTTCGAACCCTAAAAATGCCCACACCCAAAATCTTTATTTTCTCCCCCAAAAATAAAAATGGAACTAATATTTCTGTTTTTAAGTACGAAAAATAGTTTCAAATGGTAAAAAAAAACATAAAAAGGTGTATATTTAGTGAAACCCTAGTGGGAGTACAACAACAATGGAGGTTTTCTGGCTTTGGCGTTTGTGATTTTTGCTTCAGAGAGACAAATGAGAGGCGGGAGCTATATATTAAGGGTATTAAAACTCTTTTACTTTGGTTCTTATATAAAAACCGAAGTAGAAAGGGTACTTTCAACTTCGGGTTTTGTATAAGAATCGAAGTAAAAGCCTGCATGGCCATGTTTTGTTTGCTCCACTTTTCACTTCGATTTTTTCATAAAAACCGAACTGAAAAGCCCCAATATAGTGTGAAAACCAAACATGGCCCTTGTCTATTTTCTATTTTAACTTCGTTTTTTTTAAGAAACCGAAGTAATAGCCTTTTTTAATGTACCCAAAAGCAAAGTAAAAACCCATTGAAAGGCTTTTACTTCAGTTTTTTTATATTCTATGTGTAAAAAATGATGTAAAAGCCTATATTTCTAGTAGTGAAAAGACACGAATTTAAATCTTCGTTTTAGTAATTGTTATTAATTGATTAGACTCACTATAGTCATGCAAAACAAATGGGCCTTCACAAGTGGAATAACCCACAAGAGAGGAATTTAAACTTTACATTTTCTAATGGGCCCAAATAAAACCTATCTTTTTATGAATATTTTATTTGGCAAAATCCATATATTAAGAAAACATATGGGCCACTAAATGCATCTAAGCCCAATTGCAAAAATACCACATATAGTGCAAACAGACATGTTATAATTGGATAGGCCTAATCATGTTATTATATGAGCAAGTTTATGAATTTATGAAAAAATACCACAATTTATTTAATTTGCAAAATTACCACCATTAATTTTCTAGAATTTATCCAAAAATTCGATTCAATTAAATTTTTACAAAAATAAATAAGTCAATTTAAATGAAATTTATCAACAATTAACAAAAGTTAATTTAAATTTCATTCATCAACAATCAACTTAGTTTAGGTCATTTTGAAAAATATTAATTTAATTTAAATAGGATTTATGAACAATTAACCAAAGTTAATTTAAATCCTACTTATTAAAAATATTTTATTATTTGGTTTGAAAAAAGTGATATTTTAAAAAATTTAACCAGTTATAAATTTTTAAAAAAAATATCATTAGCTATTTTTGAAAAAATATCTTAAACATTTAAACAAATTCAAATATCCATAAAAAAATCTAGTCAACAAATTTTCAAATTATTTAAATGTTAAAATCTATAGAATAATTATATATTATTATTTTCAAATAAAAGATTTAAAAAAATATCAAGTATTTAAAAAATATCTGCAATATCTGATAACTCTATTTTAATATTTTAATATATTAAATATTTAAAATTAATAATTTAATCTATTTTTAAATTTGAATTTGAATCTTTGTAGAAAATATCTATTTTTTAAAAGATCAAACAACAAAAATATCATATTTCAAAAAAGATATTTTTAAATAATAGAAAAGATATGATATTTTTGTATTAACCTATTAAAAAATACATTTAAAAATCAAATTTTAAGAAAAAATTATCACAGGCCGCGGCCAGTGAAAACTAGTAGCCGCGGCCACGAGACGATCTGGGCAAAAAAACGCGAGTTGGCTGCGACCACCGTTGTTACCCAGGTCATGGCCAGTGAGAACTGGTGGCCGCGACCACAACCATAATTTTATTTTTAATAAAATTTGTGTAATTTTTAAACCCAAAAGCGTTTTCTAAATAGTTTTTACCATGTTTTACATCAAATAAAGCATTTATATAAAAATTATTTGCAAAGGAAACACAACAAAATAACCCAAATATGCTAATAATCACATAAAATTCAATATAAATCATAAAAATCATGAAGTCCATCCAATTACTCAACACATCAAATAATTCTATTTTACCATGTTCATGCATGAAAATAAAGATTACCAAAGCCTCCGAGGCCAGTTGTTGAGAAAACTTATACATGATCTTGTTTATTTATATGTAAATCTTATAT
Source organism: Humulus lupulus (assembly GCF_963169125.1). Taxonomy (NCBI): domain Eukaryota; kingdom Viridiplantae; phylum Streptophyta; class Magnoliopsida; order Rosales; family Cannabaceae; genus Humulus; species Humulus lupulus. The sequence goes on from NC_084793.1 coordinate 215,411,164, forward strand.
TAAACAAATTAATATGAGACAACCTAGAACATGTTTCTAAATTTGAATTCATACAGAGATAATGATACGAACACTTACATTATTGTGCAGAGTAATGATTAAGTCATTCTTTCAGTTTCTCTAACCTTTGTATCCTTTCTGTCGTAGGGTATCACCAAGAAACTGAACTGTTCTTCAATTTTCTTCACAGCCTTCAAAAGTATCCTTAGAATCAACTAGACTAGAGTGGATAATTCTCAACACATGAGATAGATACAAAGAGAAGAATAATAGAAGAGAAAAATTGAGGCTTAGAAAAGGACTTATGCTGTAGAGAGAATCTAAAACCTAGAGCATCAAGAATAGATCTTCTGATGTTTTGTCAGATAGTCTTTTTGTAATCTCAAAACATATATTTTCTACTCTCACTTAGAATTCCTTTTACAGACTCAATTAGACCATTTATTTTAATTTAAAAAATCAATAAAATAATAGATAATATCCGCCTAATAGTCGAAATTCTCATGGGCTTTAGGCCCGTGAAATTTCCCATTTAATTATAAGTTAGTTGGACTTAAAATCAAGGCTTGTATTATTTTTTATTGATTTAATTAATTAAATAATTATTTAAATCATTTATCAAATTAATTATTTATAATTTGAACCTTGATTTAAACTTATTTATTAATTTAGATACATATTTATCTTAATTAATAAATTTGTCATAAATTCTTTTTTCTTCTTTAAATTACATAACTCTGTGAAACTATCCAATATTGACCTGGTGAACTTTGATAATTCTAATTGATAATTAAATCAATTAATTAAGACTATCTAGATGACTTTATCCAAGGTATAGTGGGGACCATGGGCCTATGATATTAAGCTCCAATAAGTTATCATTAATTTAACAAATAAATTTACTAACTTATTAATTCCTCATGACTCTACTAAAGACTCAGAATTGCACTCTTGAATTCATAGAATGCTCTATAAGCAACATAGAAGGCTCACACTTAGCTATCTATCAAGCTTCTAAACCTAATACTACTATGTGCATAACATAAAAGACAAAAATCACATAAGTAAGGATTTAACACTATTATCCCTAAAAAATCAAGAGATGATGTGGCGAATGAGAAAGCGGAAAGTGGCATCATAAGTGAAGAAAAAATGACAAAGAATTGAAAAAAGACCGATGAGCACAATAAGATAGGTCCAGGACCTATAGAGATGTCGACCATGCCTAAACCCTGAGGGGTGGTCGGCCTGACCCCAACCCCTTGGGGTGGTCAGCCTGACATGGTCAAGAGCCACATGGGTGGTCGACCCTCCCTATTCTTCATAGGGTGGTCGGCCTAAAATCCCAAATACACTTCACTGGATAAAGTTCACACTCGTTCAAGCTGAGATTAATAGGCCTAGCACCCAAAAGATCAATAGGCCTAGCACCTAGAGGATGAACAGGCCTAGCACCCAGTGGATCAACATGTTTAGCACCCAGAGGGTCATCAGGCCTAGCACCCAAGCTTTGAAGGGTCATTGGGCCTAGCACCTAAGCCTCATGGACCAACCGAGACTTAGCATTTTCCTAGAGGTTTCAATCTTGCATCGTCTACCATGATCCAGAGAAACAACGAGAAGACCCACGATCTCATAATCACGGGGAGGTGGACATGTATCTCCACTACCCAATAATCATGTACCAAACCATGATCCCAGTATTATTGATCATGTAACAACCCCTGGGTACTATAAATAAAGGACCCAAGGCTGCATTGAGGGGGTTTTGATGAATATTTTGGGGAAAAACTCTGGGCAAACTAATAATAATGAGTGAATACTTCAGTTCATCCGTGTAATTGTATATCGAGTGATTCAATACCAGAGACTAAGCAGATTAGGGTATTACTGTTCATCAGAATAGGGCTGAACCACTATAAATTTTGTGTGTGTTTATTTATGATATTTGTACTTTGTCGTATATTATTTTCATTTCATCCAAAAGGTGTTGTATATTGTACATACGACCGTTGGCCAATTTCATTGGTCAACATTTCAGTTCTTTCTTTGAGAGTACAAAATCAAGAAACACACTTCATCAGTTTTACAATGCCTCCAAAATCCAGTCAGACAAATGAGATGACTCCTAGGGATTCCACCACTCAGGATCCCATTGATCCCGTTAACGAACCTCATGTGGAGGTTGGAGATCAACCTGATGCGAAAGATCCATAGGATGCTCACTTGGAGGAGATGGCGCAAATTCTGGCAAGGCAGGAGGCCTTTGCTATAGAAATTTCCCTCCAGAGGGCGACTATGGAACGAAAATGGCGAGAGATAGATAAGTAGGTCTAGAGGATGATCTAGAGGGATCAGGAGGCAAACCGAAGGCACCAGGAGGCTGCTGTGGCCCTGGAGGCGGCTATCCAGTTAGCTTGAGCTAACGCTGAAGTTATTGCTCAGGCGATGAGGGAGGGCCAGGCCAAAGCAGTAGGGATGCTATATAACAGCAGCAGGGAGTCCCAGGGGAGGAGTCGAACCCCAAGGATGCTCTCAGAGCCACTTTCCCAGAGACAAGATTAAGGGGCGCAGTCTAAGACTGCCTCCTCCCAGGGGGATATACGAAACGACACAAGAGAGGAAGGTCAGACATGTGAGAGACGTGACAAGAATGGAAATGGTCGCACAAAGTCTCAATTTCATGTAGGAGGAGAGGCTCGGGGGCAGGATCGCACTGGCAAGGGCAAGGCGGACCTACACCCCCTACACCCTCAATCTCGCAAGGAAAAGTAGCTGATGAATAACACCAATATCGTGTTCGATAGGCTCAGAAAAGATGCACAACCTCATGATCTGAGGGAGGTCATCAACTGGAGGACCAATGCTTAGGAGGGGGTACCAAGGATGTCCACCCCACCTGGAGTAGCGATCCCACCATCAGTGCAGGCATAAATAAATGCACTCACCATGGTTGTTTAGGGCCTGACAAAGAAACCTTCCGATATTGAGCTGGCTCATAGAAGTGGGAATCCCTTTAGTGCCAAGATCCAAGCTGCTTAACCCCCACCGAAATACAAGACCCCAAAACTTCCAACATACATTGGGAAGGAGGACCCACTACGACACATTGGAAAGTTCGAGGATCAGATGGAGTTACTCGATGTAGAGCATGATTATAGGTGTAGGGTATTCCCTACCACTCTCTCTGACTCAGATCAGGAATGGTATTGGAAATTCAATCCTGGATCCATCACTTCCTGGGAGCAGTTTAGGAAGGAATTTTGCATGGTCTTCAGTGCCAGATGGATTCAACCAGCTTATGCCAATCAACTAGCTGACATCAAGCAAGGGAAGGATGAATCCTTGAAGGACTACATCAAAAGACTCACGAGGGAGGGAAATCGAGCATCCACAGTAGGAGATGAAGGGAAGTTCGTTGCCATCTCGACAGGAATAATTTATCGTAGTCCCTTATGGGATAATATACACAGGAACCCCATCAACACCTTCTGGGAGTTCCTAGACCGAGCAGACAAATACATGAAGCTAGATTATGCTATCATGAAGGAAGAAAAAAGCATAAACCATCCGACCACTATCATGGCAGGCAAGAACAGCGCAAACCCTTAGGGTAGCAATGGGGGCAATGGTAAAATGAGGAGTACCTCAGGGGCCGAGCAGGGTGGAGAAAAGAAGGCTAAGTCAGCACCAACTAACAAACAACGTAAGCATCAGCTCTACCAGCCCAGGTACACCAATTATATTGTCGTGACTACGTCAAGGGTCGAGATTTACTTGGCAACATACCAGGAGGTACCATACCGAAAGCCACCACCCTCAAAAGGAAAGAGGGACAAGACCAAGTTTTGTCGTTGCCATAATGACTATAGACACTACACAAACGAGTGCAAATAGTTGAAGGATGAGATAAAGTTTCTCCTCCGATCAGGAGCACTCTCGAGGTACTGAGTCAAGACTAAAACCCAAAGTAGGAATCCAGAGTTCCGAAGGGAAATGAGTCCACCACTAGAGCCAGCGGCCATGGACTTCACATTGGAGACCATATGTGGGGGGCCCCACATAGCAGGCAACAATAACAATGCTCGTGAGCAATATGCAAGGACCCTAAGACATGAGGTAGGGATGACTTCCCAGTGCATGGCAGTCAAGGAGCGGTCTCCAAAAAATCTGAAGTATGAAAGTGAAACTCTCACGTTTACGGAGGATGACGCTAGGCACATGAGGTCCCCCACAATGACCCTCTGGTCCTTACCATTCAAATTGCCAATGCCCGAGTGAAAATATGCTTGGTGGATACGAGAAGATCTGTACATATCATCTACAAATCATCCCTCAAGAAGAAGAAGCTCACGGTCAAGGACCTGACACCTTGTTCCCAAGTGATATATGGGTTAACGGGAGAAAGCATAGCACCAGTAGGAGCAATCAGACTACCGGTCACGGTGGGGGATGCCCCTAGGCATGAGAGTGTGATGACAGATTTCCTGGTGGTAGATTGCTCGTCGGCTTACAATGTAGTGCTTGGGAGACCCCTCATGACGGCATTAAACGCTACAATGTCTATCTAGAATCTTTCTTTGAAGTTCCCCTCAAGCGCATGGAAAGGATGCATACAGGGTAACCGAAGGGAGGCACGGGAGTGCTATAATGCGTCAGTGGTCAAGGCAAAGAAAGGACCATGCGTAAACAACATGGTAATAACCTACTACGAAGGGAATGAAGGAACCGAAGAAGTTGTCAAGATGGAAGTTGACGTCGAAAGAAACACTCTACTGGAGCCGGGGGCTCCTTTTAACGAAGATTTGTTATTATAGAAAGTTTGCCAAAGTGAGGGAAACGACATCGATCCTCGCTTTGCGGGAGACTTCATGGGCATAGGACCAGTCAAAGATCTTGACGAAGTCCTACAAGATGAGGAGGACATGACTAGAGTAATCAAAGTCAGGAAGGAGCTAAAGGAGGAAATTAAGGCACGATTGGTAGAATTTTTGAAGAAGAACCAAGAGGTATTTGCCTAGTCACATAAGGACATGGTTGGAATTTCTCCGTCCGTAATAAGCCATGTCCTCAATGTGGACAAAAACTACCCACCGGTGCAACAAAAAAATAGACTGCTTGACAAAGACCGATCTCAAGCCTTGAAGGAGGAGGTCGAGCAGCTCAAGGAAAATAGGTTTATAAGGGAGGCCTACTACCCAGATTGGGTATCAAACTCCGTGCTAGTCCCAAAACCAAACGGGAAGTGGAGGACATGCGTGGACTTCACAGATCTAAACAAGGCCTGTCCCAAATACTGCTTCCCACTACCCAGAATAAACCAACTGGTCGATGAAACTGCAGGATATGAAATTCTCTCATACATGGATGCATATTCTGGGTATAATCAAATAAGTATGCCTCCTCTCGACAGGAACATACTAGCTTCCGGACAGACAATGGATTGTACTGTTATAAGGTAATGCCATTCGACTTGAAGAACACAAGAGCCACCTACCAGCGTTTAATGAATGACATGTTCCACGACTTGATCGGAAAAAAATATGGAGGTATATGTAATGCCCAAATCTCCAGGGACTATTACGATGTGCATTTTAAACAGTGCTAAACTTGGTAATCGAGTCATTTGGCCATAATCGTGTAACTAAGTATGATTAGCGGTTTAGGGTTAAATTTTTTGGTTAAGATACAACATTTCACTTAAATGTTTACCATATACATTGGGATCCAAAAAATATAATTTAAAGGTTAATTACAACAAAATATTTACAACCAGCTGACCTAAGCGGCAAAATAGGGTTTAACCTTAGTTCCTCTTTCAACCCTCGGCCGTGGAGGTCGAGTAGCCGCATATGTACACATCATCACCTAAGCTCTCCAACTCAAGGATGGTCCAACTTTCTTTTGCCTTTACCTGCACCACATAGCACCCGTGAGCCAAACCCCAGCAAGAAAACTCAATATGCTCATGAACAAGTAATAACATTTTACTAAGTCTTAGTAGGCATGCCTAGCAATTTTAACCCTACTCATGCATGCAAGCAGGTACAAATAAATATTTGTGGAGTCCTGTGCTCTAAGTAGATGACTAATAAGTCTCTCTCTCTGAGGTAGATGACTAATAAGTCTCTCTAAATAGTTGACTAATAAGTCACTCTCTAAATAGATGACCGATAAGTCTATCTCGGTTAGATGGCTGATAAGTCTATCTCTGAGGTCCCATACCCTCCTAGCCATGTGACGTGTAGGTCACCTTAGCCTTTTGGCTCTAGCTCTAATTAACTAGCCTTTAGACTAGACAAACGCTTTTAGTTTTCATCGAACTTATGGTCGGTCAAGCATTTCATGCTCAGGACGATAATGTTTATGTTGATTAGATCTAATCTTTATCGGCTTGCGTTACACATGCAAAGATCATTCTTGACTCATAAGCCAATACCATGCGACCAGTGCTCAGTACTACTACCGAACTTGACTAGTAAGTTGCAACTTCACAGTTAATACCGACACCATTGCCGATTCTAACTAATAAGTCAGTGCCATTCACAAGTGAGAAAGAATTGCTTAGCATTTGATATGCAATCAATGTCCACATTTAAACACTCAACATTCCTCAGTAATAACCATGCATGTCACATATGGGGTGCAGTTTTCTTACCTCTGATTCAAGCGAGAAATAACAAATGAACGACCTTGAGAACGATCGATCCTTTTGATTCCTTAGAAGTCACCTAGTCATAACCAATTTCAATTTCCATTAATGAAAATCCACAATAAAAGGGTCTTGACCTAAACCTCACTCCCGGGACCACAAATCGTACCCAAAGGATGAGTAGATTCGATCCCGAGCCTTAGGAATTGAAACCCCGAGCCAAAAACAGTCAAAAATGCCTAAAACAGGAATATGGAAAATCATGGTAGCACTGTAGCGCTACCCCCCTAGCCCCCTAGCGCCCTAGTGCCCTTGGCAGAGTGAAACACTCCCTGGCTAGCACTGTAGCGCCCACTGATGGGCGCTGTAGCGCTACAACCAGGGTTTTCAACCCTGGTTTTTCCCTCCTTCGAGTCCTCCATTTCCAACCTGAAAAACCAGCTTCCAAACTTCTTTCAAACCCCCAAATGAGCCCAAATACCATATACACAAGCCCTCGGCATCATAACTCAAGTAACCCTTGCCAAAAACTCCCTTAACTTCCCATTATCCAACTCAAAATCCAGCTGAAACTCAAATAGAAAAACAGAGCAAGAACAAGAGTTTTAATGGTTAAAAACTCACCCCAATCTCAGAATCACACCCTCTTCAATGGTGGAACACAACCCAAAACCCTTAAGGCTTGGTTCCCTAGCTTGGTTCCTCAAAAGAAGCTTCAAAATTCAAGAAGAAAGGAATAAGAAAAGATGAACATGAGAAGAAGATGAAGATGCTCTGTTTTGCTGCAGCATAATGGTTTATATCTATCCTTAAGGTCAAAAGACAAAAATGCCCTCATGCCTAATAAAAACCCTTAACAAACACCAAGGGAAAAATCCTCCTTTCCCGCCTATCTCGTTAATCATAATTAACGCCCTCCAATTCCTGTTATTCTCAATATTCTCAAATGCTAATAAATCACACCCCATTACCTTTTAATTCCCGATAATGTTCTAATCCTCAAATTACCCCGAGACTCACCCTGAGCCCCGAAATCAACCTCGTTATGACCAGACCGATAACTTGCATTGAAAGATCGTCTCATGCCGAATGGCTCGAACAAATAAACATTATAATGTGGTATTATTCAAATTTCACCAACATGCATGAAAATATCCAATTACGCCCTCAATGGGCCAAATTACCAAAATGCCCTTATAATGAATTGTGGACTCATATGCATGCATTTATCATCATATAAAAATATAATTAACATAAACATGAATATAATAACTTAATGGCATAATAAATTAATTATGGCCCTCCCGACCTCCTAATCAAGGTCCTAAACCTTATTAGGAAATTTGGGGCATTACAGTATATGTCGATGACATGTTGGTCAAGTCCAGAGAAGCTGGAGGGCATGTTCAAGACTTGGAGGAATGTTTTGCAATACTTAGAAAGTATCACATGAAATTAAATCCTCTCAAGTGCTCATTTGGAGTTGGTTACGGTAAGTTTTTGGATACATAGTCAATTCATGTGGAATCAAGGCTATTCTCGAGAAGATCAAAGCATTGATCGACATGATGTCACCTACCACAATCAAAGAACTGCAAAGCATAACAGGGAGAGTAGCTGCCCTCAGTAGGTTCATATCAAAGTCTACGGACAAGTGAGTCCCTTTCTTTAACTTACTGAGGGGTAGCAAGAAGATCCAATAGACTGAGGAATGTGAGAAAGCCTTCCAAGCCTTGAAGAAACATCTCATTCAACCTCCCGTCCTAGCGAATCCAATAGATTGTGAAGTATTATTCATCTATTTGGCAATCACCGAGCATGCAATCAGTGCTGCTTTGGTGAAAGAAGAGAATAAGGTACAACACCCTGTGTACTATATCAGTAAAAGGCTAGTAGGTACGGAGTCTAGGTATCCCCTCTTGAAAAGCTAGTCTACTATTTAGTAATCTCCTCTCAAAAGTTGCGCCCACACTTCCAAGCTCACTCAATCTGAGTCCTAACAGATCAACCGCTACGACAAGTTCTTCAGAAACCAGAGGCCTTGGGATGATTACTCCAATGGGCAGTGGAGTTAGCACAGTTTGATATCACTTATCATTTGAGGATGGCGATAAAAGGACAAACATTGGTAGACTTCATAGTCGAAGGCACCGACCTTGAAGACCCTTCTTACCAATCGGAGAATGGAGATACCAAGAAGGAAGGAGATACTCCCGTATTGAAGCTATATGTTGATGGAGCATCCAATGAACACAAATCAGGCCCAGGAATCATACTTATCACTTTGGAGAATCATCGAATCCACTGCGCTCTCAGATTTGGATTCAATGCTTCAAACAATGAAGCATTATTAATAGGATTATGCTTATCTCGGGATGTGCGTGAACAGTCCCTAGAGATATTCAGCGATTCCCAGCTAGTGGTGTACCAAAGTATTGGGGGAGTATCAAGCCAAGGGACTTAGGATGGTGCAGTACTTGAACAAGGAGAAGAACTCATGGACATAGTTCAAGAAATACTCGATTACACAAGTCCCTAGGGAGAAAAATGCCAATGCTGATGCCTTAGCCAAGCTTGCTAGTGCAAAAGATGTGGACACCCAGTATGTCGTTCTCGTCGAATACTTGGCAGAAATAAGCATATCTGAGCAGGAGGCATTTCCTGTTGAGTTAGGAGATACATGGATGACTCCTATTATTAACTATCTTAACTAAGGAGTAGTACCCAGTGATCAGAACAAACCAAGGAAGTTGGTGGGACAAGTTGCATGATATATGATAGTCGAAGGGGTCCTATACCAACGAGGATACTCCCTACCACTGCTAAGGTGCATTACACCAGACCAACCAAAGTTGTTAATGATCGAGGTACGCGAGGGGTTTCGTGGAGATCATGCTTGGGGGAGGAGCCTATCAAAGAAAATCCTATAACAAGGATACTTTTGGCCAATGATGAACGAAGACTCGATGGAGTATGTCAGAAGATGCCACAAGTGTCAGATATTCTCCAAGATACCTCGGGTGACACCTAATGAATTAACACAAATACAAAGCCATTGGCCCTTCCCTGTATGGGGAATCAACATGATCGAAAAGCTACCCACGGGAAGGGGAGGAGTCCAATTTGCTTTTGTAGCCATAGACTACTTCACCAAATGGACTGAAGCTAAACCGCTTGCCATCATCACCTCGAAGAAATTCTTAGACTTTGTGGTGAAGAATATCATATGTCGATTCGGTCTACCGAAGAAGATTGTCTCAGAAAATGGGACTCAATTCGACAGTGATATGTTCACCGAATTTTGTACGAGGCATGGAATCACAAAGAGCTTTTCCTCGGTAGCACACCCCCAAGCTAATGGTCAAGTAGAAGCAGTGAACACGACTATCAAAGACACTCTGAAGAAACTCCTTGAACAAGCCAAAGGAGCCTAGCCAAAATTACTTCTGGAGGTCCTACGATCACATCGAACGACTGCTCGAACAGCGACAAGCCATATGGCATTCTCTTTGGGGTCTGAGTATGAAGCCATGTTGCTAGTTGAACTCACTCCCCCTTCGCATAGATGAGAGACATACAATCAAGGGAGTAACCATGAACTAATAGAAGAGTCTTTCGATTTAATCAAAGAAAGACGAGAAAATGCAAGTCTTAGAGTAGCAGCACTTCAACAAAAAGTGGCCAGATACTTCAACTCTAGAGTGAAAAGATCAAAAATTCCAACTTGGAGACTTAGTACTAAGGAGGGTGTTCCTAAACACTAAGGACACTTCAGCAGGGGTGCTAGGACCTAATTGGGAAGGGTCACACCTGGTGGAGGAGGTGATCCCAGCAAGGATGTACAAGACAGCTCGACTAAATGGAGAACTATTCAAAAACTATTGGAATGGCGAATACTTTCGATGGTACTATCAGTGAAGCTGTTCAGCAGCAACACAAGTTTTAATTTGCAAATGCAGTATTTTCAAACTATCTATGTAATAGCCATCCTACTTCAATGAATGAATGAATTTAATTTCTTAAGTTTCTCTTAATTCTGTAAATTACGTTCAACAAGAGAGATAGGTCCTAGGATCTTGTCGTCAAATTATGGATCATGTTCGATCTTAGCTCTTGAGGAGCCTATCGACCCATACGATCCAAACAAGAGACTGGTCCGAGGACCTTGTTGCCAAACTAATTGATCATGTTTGATCCTTGTTCTTGAGGAACCTATCGACCCACACGATCAATAAGAGAGACAGGTCCTAGGACCTTGTCGTCAAATTATGGATCATATTCGATCTTGGTTCTTGAGGAGCCTATCGACTCATATGATCTAAACAAGAGATTGGTCCGAGGATCTTGTCGCCAATTTATTTGATCATGTTTGATCTTGGTTCTTGAGGAACATATCAACCTATACGATAAAAAAAAGAGACCAGTCGAGCGCAAGTCGCCATTATTTGATAACGTTCAATCCTGGTTCTTGAGGAACCCATCGACCCATACGATAAAAAAAAAAGACTGGTCTGAAGACCAATCGCCATCATCGGATCATAATCAAGTCTGGTCCTTGAGGGACCGATCGATAATTTGATCTAAGACTCGTTACAGGCTCGATTAGCCCATCTAGATCCGGTTGGTCCAACTTAGAAACTTCTGTCTACAATCACTATAATGAGTACACGAGAGATTACGTAGATCGTGATCGACACTTGCTACACAATCTGCATCTCTTTATAGGTATCATTACTACTGAGTATGAAACCACCACCCGACTACCAATGAGGGACAAGCATTTGCTGCTTCCATCATTGGGTGAAAATGATAGTAGTATGTGTCTAAACGCTTGAAGTAAGACATGGTCAAGTAGCAAGTGACCAAGGCTTTTAAACCCATGATCACTTGGAGGGCATATAGTACATACCGATCGAGGTATACACAAGCAATGAGGACGTGACCTTAAGTACTAAGCAAGCTCAAGTTTTTCTAGGACATTTGTTCAACATATGCTCCGAAAGTGCAAAAAACAAAAACAAAAAGGCATTGGTGGGGAGACTCCTAGCCAAGTCCCCTATAGGGTGGTCGGCCTATCACCCATGGGATGGTCAACCTGACTGTTTTGTTCACAATACTTGGTGAAGTATCGTACTATTCACATTACCATGGTTGTTAGCATGAAAAATGTAAAGGACTAAGGTTAGTATGGCACGTGAAATACATGTGTTTAGAGTATACTAATACCTGAACCAATGAGGGTTGTGAGTTGATATACTCAGTAAGCATTGTAAAAAAGCATAAAGGCATAAAATTTCTTATGTAAAAATTTTCAAGTACAAGATGCCCCACCAATGGCTCCAAAGAAAAGATAGGCAAGGAGTATCATTTGAAAGACCACCCTGAGCCTCGATAGCTTCACGAGTCATATACTTCCTAAGCTCCTTCGCTCGCTTCTTCTCGGGAAGGAAATCCAAGTTAAGATCTTTGTTGGACTTCCAAATCAATTAGAAGCAAGAGAATTCAGTCTATGAATACTCCTCTCGAGCCTTGTCCCGGGCAGCCATGACCTCTTGCTCCTTCTCAACAAGAACATCCTTCCGCAGTTGGTCCATGTCAGCAATTAGCTTCTCTTTTTCAGCTTCAGGCTGTTTGAGCTGATCAGCTAGTTTCCCCTCCATCTGTGTTACCTTGAGAGTCAACTCGGTCACTTCCTACTATTTGAGCTCCACAATACTGCAGAGAGTGCTGATCTCTTCATCTTTCAAAGAAATGTCTGCATCCCTAGAGCCAAGAACACGCTTAAGGTCTAAAACCTTCTGGCGGACAGCTTCAAGCTCAAAACGAAGGTTGGAAAGCGTAGAGGTATACTCTACAGACCTATCACAGACATGGGAGACCAACATCTGCACTTGCAAAAAACATACAAGTGTTAGATAACGTCAACACACAAGCTGACCAGAAAAAAATAAAACAGTAGAGGACTTACACTCTAAATGTCAAGGAGAGACTTCGTGAGGATGGTGCTGAAGTCCTCATTCTTAATCCCATTAAAATCCATTGTCATTTTCTCCAGATGGGATGCTTGGTCCATGATGGCACCTAAAGTCTGTATGGTAGACTGGTGTGGCTCAGATAAGGGAGTAGGCAGAAGAGGAGGCACCCACATCAATATTACTGGGCGAACTGGCGTAGGCAAGGATGGCTCTACCTCTGCGATATGACTAGACGCCAAAGGAGTCAGAGGAGGCACCTCGGGAGAAACCTCCATTATCGACTCAGCCTCAACCCTGGCCCTCTTGGACGCTCTGACGGAAGGGCTAGTCTCGGTTGGAGTCGACCTTTGTTGGGTGTGAACAAAGCTGCACATATCTGAACCTGCGAAAGAAGATCAAATATTAGCGGGATATCAAATACAGACGAAACATAAAGTAAAGATGATAAAAATGTCGAATCTTCTTAATCATTTGAAGCAAGCAGTGAGTGCATGGATGCACTGTAACGTCCCAAAGTTACCTAATAAGGCTTAGGGCCTTGATTAGGGGGGCAGAATGGAAATATATGGAATGGTGTGCTTAATTGTTATATTAATTGTAATTATGTGAATTATGTGATAATATGACTAGTTGTGCATATAAAAGGGTATTAAATATGCACGTGGGCTCGTTTCTTATTAGAGGGGCAATCCTGATAATTTGGCCCGTTGTGGGCATAATTGTATATTTATGTGCATATATGTAATATTTGTGAGAGGCCACATTATTATGTGGGTTTATTTGAGTTACTCGGCACAAGACGATCCTAGGGAGTAGAGTAGCAGGAAAGTCACAACGGGACCCAATACCCGACTCGGGGTTAGTCAATGGGTATTTGGGTATTAGACATTTAATTGGATTATTGGGTTGTGGAAATAAATAATTGGAGATAAATTTGAAGTTAGAGAGTTTAGGAGGGAATATTGGGGAAATTTACCATTTTTCCCTTGGGAAAGTTTTTGGTACCTCGAGCCTCGGGATTAGTTTAAGCTACTTAACTTAGGGAACTAAAGACAAAAATACCAAAGGAACACCTAGAGGCTACTGACTTAATCTTTCTTCTTCTCTTTCACTCTTTGGCTCTCAAAGTTTTCTCTCAAGCCTTTTTCCAAGCTAACCATTGAAGCTAAGGGGATTTAGTGACTAGAAGCCATAGAATTGAAGCTTGGGATTGGGTTTCTGATTTATTGAGGCTAGAAGGTCTTCATCTGCAGCTAAGGTAAACATCTTAAATCTCTTTTATGGTTTAATTTCTATAGAATCTGTGGTTCTTGAGGTGTTTTTGAACATCTTAGCTCAAAGATTGAATTGGTGATTTAATGGGTTTTAGGACTGAATTCCTATTGGGTTTTGCTGCTGGGAAGGTGTTAGAGATATTGTGATGATTTGATGATAGTTTTTGGTTAAATTGGTTGTGTTTTGGCTGCTGAAATTGGTTGAATTTCTGGGTTCGAGGGGCCAAGTCGTGAGTTTGTTCTTGATAAGTTGCGACTCAGCCTAAGCCCAGGCATTTTGAGAGGTCTCTGCCTTGGGGGAGAGCCGCGACCTGTTAGGATAAGTCGCGGCTCGTGCCTTTGGACAGAGGCAAGGAGGTTCTCTGGTTGGAGGGCTGCGACCTGGTAGGGCAAGTCGTGGCTCGCCTGGGCATTTTTGCCTTGGGGAGTTTGATTTAAATAGAACCTTTTTCCTTAGGGCTCATGATCGACTCCATTGCCTGATTTAGTGGAACTCGATGCCCCGGAGGCTAAGACTTGGTTCGAAAGCCTTTAATCGCTTGTTATTAATAGATTCCCATTTTACGGTTATGACTAGGGTATCTCTAGGGGCTCGGAACCGGGATCGTGCTTGAGGGTCGTTCTTATTTACGCTTACTTGGACCTGAGGTAAGAAAAATGCACCCAATACGTGTTATATATGATTATGGCTTGGCCCGAATGTGATCTATTATCATGACTAGGGCTTGGGCCCCGAGAACGTTTATGCTTAGGCTGTTGTTTTACATATTAATTGATAATTTCTTATGTGCTTTATGAATGCTGTATGGATTTCGTAGTTAGGGCATAAGGACCTGTCATTAGTATGAATAGTGTTGTGAGAACGATAATTCATGGTGTTATGTGGTTAACATGTATATGTGCATATTATGTTGGGATATGCTTATCCATATATGTTTCTCTGTTGAGATCTGCAATCCAGGATCACGGCTTGACTTATTAGTCAAGGGCGGCAATAGCGCGCAGTGCGCTAGTCGAAAGACTTAGGTCTAAACCAGCAACGTACTATTACGTTGATCGACTCCGAGGTCGATGGTAAACCTAGGGGTTGGGCTAGCTCTATGGCTAGTAAGACAGAACTAAGGGTGTGGGCCCTAGGTGACTCTACGGTCATGTAGCTAGGGCATAGGCCCCGAGAATTTTCTCTAAGGCCAACTGGTTAGGGCAGCGACCCCAAGTTGATCCAATAATTATTCGCTTGAATCTAAATGATAAAATCTATGAGTTAATGTTATAGATTATGTTGAATGGGTATTTCAAGGTTTATATTATGTATTCATGCATATGTTGTGTTTTCTTGCTGAGCCTCGGCTCACGGGTTCTTTGTGGTGCAGGTAAGGGAAAGGGAAAGCTTGACCATCCATGAGTTGGAGAGCTTCGATGGTGGCGTGTACATATGCAGATGCTCGACCATCACGGCCGGGGTTATCTCAAAGGAACTAGGGTTGAAGCCCTATTTTGCCACTTAGGCCAGCTAAATGTAATTTTGATGTATACGTACCTT
Organism: Humulus lupulus; assembly: GCF_963169125.1. Lineage (NCBI taxonomy): Eukaryota > Viridiplantae > Streptophyta > Magnoliopsida > Rosales > Cannabaceae > Humulus > Humulus lupulus. Next base: position 215,426,608 of record NC_084793.1, read on the forward strand.
TTTGAAAGTTTAGTTGTAATATTTTGGGATCACATGTTTGTATGAACTTTTTAAATAAAAGTCATCAGTTCTTTGACCAAAGTTTTTAACCCTAACCCTTGTCACTAACCTTAGTTACACATTTTAGACCATATGACCTGATTAGAAGGTTTGGGAAAATTTTAAGTACACAGTGTAATGGTCCTGCATTAGGAGGATGTTACATGCACCCACCTCATCACCCTCCTCTCCAGCTAGCACGGGCGAAGAGGGTACCTCCTTGATATGAATATGTCCCAGGGATTCTATGGCATTCACGGGCTCAGGACCATCTTCATCCGGAACATCTACAATAGTAGAAGGAAGCAACCCGACCTTCCTAAGGTGTTCTGAAGTAACGAGGGTCTTGACATTCTTCTCCTTAGAGGTCATGGAAATCAACACCTTAGCCCTAATAGTCATAGCCTGGGTCAGGAGCGGTCTATAAAAAGACCCAATGTGTTTAAACTTGGAGTAGTTGGCCTCTGCATCCTTAGTGAAGAAGTAGTTGTCGACATATCTAAAAGCCTTGCTATTTCTAGAGATCTCTTCCAAGAATATGTTGGTAACCTCGCTTGTGTAATGGTGGAAGTGGAAGTACCTTGAGTTACATTGAGAATGGTTCGTCTTCAGATCAAATAAGTAGTGGATATCATGAGGTACTCGAGCAACCCATTTTCTACAATGATAGATAATGTACAATGCAAATAACACCAAGATCGCGTTGGGAGCCAACTGAGAGGGACTAATACCAAAATAATAGGCCACGCTCTAGAAGTATGGATGAAGAGGAAGTAGGGCACCAGACTTGATGGAAAACCGTGTCCAGACGCACATACCCAAAGGGGGGGGGGGTCCTCAGCCCTGTCATTTGGACCAGGGATAGTAATAGAAACGCCAGAGAGGTCAAATGTCTTCCTTAAGTTCTTTACCTTCTCTTCAGTCATGTTATAGGCAGCCCCCTTGAACCAAACAACCTCGTCATCAAATGGGCGAGGCTTCTCAACTAGTTTCCATATGAACTCACTAGCAAAGGTGGCCCCAGAATCTGATGAATGGAACTCTTTTTGTCGTCTCTTCTTCTGCTGCGCAGTTGGCAAGATTGTCTTGCTCTTGGGAGAAGGGCGAACCACCTTAGGCCGAAACCTATGAATAGAATGCTCCTGAGGATGAGTAACCTAGCAATGAGCCCTCGGTGTGTTCTTGCTTAGAAGAAGAATGATGGGGAGCTCGACTGGTATTCGGATGCAAAGGGCGTTGCAAGGAGTCTCATTGACCGGACAAACTCCGCTGAGAAGAATGACTTCGCTGAGATGTGCCCTGAGAGCCACAGGGAGTACTATGCAAATAAGAGATCTGAGAAGAGCTAGACGAAGAGCCTTGAGTGATGTGCCTGACATTATGAGGCTTATCTTCGGAGGGTTGCCGAGTTTTCTATGTTACTCTCGCCATTGGGATATACCTTTTCAATAAATCTTCCTCACTGAATAAATATAAAGCAGAGTGAGGAAAATCCCTTTCACCCTTTCCAAGAACGCCTGTGGAGTACACTCGCTTACAGACTCATCTGACGAAGAGGAGTCAGACATCTGCAACAAAGGAAAAATAAAGAGTAAAGTTAGTACATGAACATAATGAAGCCAATAGCTGGGGGCATATCCATTATTAAGGTGCAAAAGTGAAGAAATCGAGGGAAAATTGATCGAAGTCACAAAAGTAGGGTCGGCCTAGTGAAATTAAGTTGACCTTACCTCTAAGCTTAAAAAGCATAAAAGAAATGGCATAGGTGTTCGACCTACCATCTTAGGCCGACCACCCTGCAGATGTAAGCTTCAGAAAGACGTGAGAGGGCTAGGGTTCAAGTCTCTAATAAATTGTACAATACAAGGAGGACCCTAAGGAGATCAACAATAAATACTTTTTTTATTAGGGTCCCAGGTGGTCGGCCTATGCTTGGGCCGACCACCCTAGAATCTGGAGCCCTAGAAATCGCCCAACGAGTGTGGTGGTCGGCCTATGCTAGGGTTAGGGCTAACCACCTAGGTTATGGAACCATGGAAATCGCCCAAGGCATAGGGAATGTGGCCTAGGCTTGAATTTGGAACCTTAGAAGTCGTCTATAATTGGATTTGGAACCCTGGAAATCACCTATGTCTGGATTTGAAACCTTGGAAGTCGCCTATGCCTAGATGTGAAGCCTGGAAATCGCCCAGGCCAAGGAAACTTAAGGGTGGTCAGCCTAGGGTTTTACAAGCTTGGAAATCACCCAAGTTAGTGAATATGAAGGTGGTCGGCCTACTGACCACTAAACCCTAAAGCATCACGCTGAAAGAGGCAAGGATCAAGCCAATTTTTGATTAAAAACAAGTTTTTGGTTCGAACAAGTCGGTTGTTTTGAATCAAAGCAAAGCAAAGTAAGGAAATTCAGACAGATTCATCAAAGTCGTAAAGACTCGGAAAGAATACTTACCAAAGATGTAATGACCCAAATTTGCTAATAAGGCTTAGGGCCTTGATTAGCGTGCATGGAGGGCAATAAATGATTTAATATGTGAATATATGATAGAGATGCATGTTTAGTTGAATTAAATATGCATGTGGGCCCTGCCTGGATATTAGGGGTATGTATGTGATTTTAGCCCGTTGAGGGTATAAATGTGATAAATGCGATATGTATGTGATTTATCTATGCAGCACGATCCGAGACAGTCCTGGGGAGCAGTTAGCCAGAAAGTCACAACGGGGTTGAGAATTCGACTCAGGGCGAGTCGAGGGGTACTTTGGGTATTAGATGTATTATGGGGTTATCGGGTTATGGAAATAAATATTTGGAGATATATTTGAGGATAGAATGTCTAGGAGAGAATATTGGGGAAATTTACCATTTTGCCCTTGGGGACGTTTTGGTACCCCGAGCCTTGAGGTAACCTTAAAGCTTAAGTTAAATAAAATAAAGTCTAGGAAGCTCTTGGAGACTTAGAAACCGACATTTAATTTTCTCCTTCTCAGCTGAAGAAAACTTCTACTTTCTCTCACCTTTATTCTCTAAGGCAACACAAGGGAACAAGCTAGGGGAAGAAATCAGTTAAGAACTAAGAATTGGAGCTGAGCTTGGGAGACTCTAACCAGAAAATCAGGGCTTGGAGCTTGAGGAATTGAAGTTAGGAATTTAGGGGATCAACTCTGAATCATAACTCAGCAAGGGTAAGTTCTAACTCTGAGAATTATGGTTGATTTCTACTGTTTTCTTAGGAGATGCATGTGAGTAGGATTTGATCTGTTCTAGGGTGTTTAGCTGAGTTTTGGAGCAGGTTTTTGGTATGTTTTGATGTTAAAGCTGGGCTAGAACCATTGTGATGGTAATCTGGAATTGCTAGTTTGGTTTTGGGTGAATTGGTTTGAAGAAAATGCAGGAAAAGATGGAGATTTCTTGGTTTGGAGGCGAGGGCTGCGGTCCTAGGAGGGGCATGCCGCGACCCGTGTGCGTGCGCGGCCATGGTAGGCCATGGTGTTTGATGCGTGCTGCGGCGCTTGAGAGAGGCATGCCGCGACCCGTGCGTGCTTCAGGGAGGTGCTAGCCTCTGTTTCGAGGCTAGCCGCGACTCTTGTGGGTAGGGCCACGGCTCTTAGTGCCATTTTGTGTCTTTAAGGTTAAGGGTCGGGATGGATTTTATCACCCGGATTGATAGAATTCAAGATCCCGGACATTGGAGTTTTAGCTCAAAGTTATTTAATGGATTAGAGCTTGATGGATGAACATTGTTAATGTGTTGTGACTAGGGTTTCGGCGAGGCTCAAGTTAGAGGACTGTGCTCGGGATATCGGTGCTCGGAAAGCTCGGGACGCAGGTAAGAAAACCCCTATTCCCATAGAGCTTGTATGCAGGGCTGAGCCCAATATGTTTGAATTGCAGGGCGTAGCCCTTTGACTGAATTTGTTAGTGTTCAATATATGTTTATTATGCTATGAATGCAATTGTGTAAATGTGCGGCAAGAGCCGGGAATGACGCAGGCCGAGGTTGGCAGGGCCCGAGAACGGCAAAGGGCCGGGAACGGCGTTGGGCACGTCAAGTGCAAGGCCGAGTACGGCAAGGGGCCGGGAGCAGCGTTGACCATGTGGAGTGCGAGTTTCCAGGGCGAGACCCTAAAGGATACCTAGGATATCCTCACGGTGTGGAATCAAACCCAGAGCCTGGTAAAGTGTCTGGGACGACTTGGCCGTATGTGTTTAGCCTATTGATGGCATGCTAATATGCTATGTGTTTGTTATGCATATGTTTTCTGCTTGTGAGGGTTTTCTTGCTGGGCTTCGGCTCACGGGTGCTCTGTGGTGCAGGTAAGGGCAAGGGAAAATTCGACCAACCATGAGTACGGAGAGCGTGAAGCAGTGCGTACATGTTTGGCCTGCCTGGCTGCCACAGCCAGTGGTTTTGAGAGATGATTGTATTAAAACTTAGATTTTGTCGTCTAGTTGACTTGGTTTGTACTTATATGTTGTAAATATTTCTAAACAATATTTTGGGATCCCAAGTGTCAAACACTTTATAATTTTTAGTAAGTGGGATTATTTTTCAAGGTTTATAACTCTGTTTATAGCTTAATTACACTTTTTGACTTAAACTCTCGATTAGCGAGTTTAATGCACATTTTAAACTCACTTAGTAACGACTCTAAGGAAGTAGGGCGTTACAAAAGAGGAGATACGCAGAGTTGATGAAGAATTGGAGAATTCCACAGCTCAGAACTTCCTGAAGGAGGCACATAGTTCAGAAGTCTGATGAGTGAGGCCCTACTTATAGCCTCTCAGGCTAACTATATTTTTAGGAATTCAAAATCCTTGAAAAATATCTAGTATTGTTAAAAATTCAAATTCCTTGAAAAATATTTTGTATTTTTAGGAATTCAAATTCCTTGAAAAATATTTTGTATTTTTAGGACTTCAAAACTCCTTTAAAAATATACTAGATTTTTAGGAAATTAATTTTTCTTGAAAAATATAATTATTTTTAGGAATTACCATTATCCTTGAAAAATAAGTGCCAAGCAAATTATCAATAGTTGATAAAAGTATTACGTAATGTTCCGAGGGAATTTGCTTTTAGAGTACTGCTATGATATGTTTCTCGGGCCAGATCAAGTTTACTATAATGTTGAACACATTACGATAAACTTGGGGGGCAAATGTTATCCTTCAAAAATCAAGAGATGACATGGCGAATGAGAAAGCGACACGTGGCATCATAAGTCAGGAAAAAACGACAAAGTATTGAAAAAAGACCGATGAGCACAAAAAGATAGGTCCAGGACCTATAGAGAAGTCGACCAGGCCTAAAGCCTCGATGGGTGGATGGCCTGGCCCTAGACCCTAGGGGTGATCGGCCTGACCCCAACCCCTGGGGTGGTCGGCCTGACATGCTCAAGAGCCACACGGGTGGTCGACCCATCCTACTCTTCATAGGGTGGTCGGCCTAAACTCCCAAATCCACTTCAATGGATAAAGTTCATGCTCATTCAAGATGAGACCAACTGGCCTAGCACCCAGAGGATCAACATGCCTAGCACCCAGAGGAGCAGCATGTCTAGCACCCAGAGGGTCATCAGGCCTAGCATCCAAGCTCTGAAGGGTCATCGGGCCTAGCACCTAAGTCTCATGGACCAACTGAGACTTAGCATTTTCCCAGAGGTTTCAATCATGCATCGTCTACCATGATCCAGAGAAACAATGAGAAGACCCACAATCTCATAATCATGGGGAGGTGGACATGTATCTCCACTACCCAATAATCGTGTTTCAAACCACGATCCCAGTATTACTAATCATGTAACATCCATTGAGTACTATAAATAAAGGACCCAAGGCTTCATTGAGGGGGGTCTGATGAATATTTTGGGGAAAAACTCTGGGCAAATTAATAATAATGAGTGAATACTTCAATTCATCCGTGTAATGGTCTATCGAGTGATTCAATTCCAAGGACTAAGCGGACTAGGTTATTACTGTTCATCAGAACAGGGCTGAACCACTATAAAAATTTTGTGTGTTTATTTAAGATATTTCTACTCTGTCGTATATTATATTCATTTAGTTCAAAAGGTGTTAAATATTGTACATACGGCTGTTGACCAATTTCATAGGTCAACAAACACTTATAGTACGGTGAGTTGAGCTCGTCCTTGGCAATGAACATTACATGTTAGGGCTTACCACAGCTTCTTTAGGACCGTTTTTCTCTGATACCATACTGTAATGCCCCGATTTCTCGAGACATTACTTATAAAAGTCCATTTTAAATCTTTAAACACTTAAGAGAGAAAAACTTATTTATTGAAATAAAACTAGGCATGAGATCTCATTATTTAAAATAAAATATTTAACACTTAACCAAAAACCATAATGACACTAAAATACCATTTCAAGTCCAAAACCAAAACTAAAACATTCCAATCCGAAAATATTTTTAATACTATAAAACATTGCCCACCGCTAACATGTAAGATCCATGCCTCGAGCCCGCACCACTCATTGCTTTGTCTTGCCTTTATCTGCACACAAAGTACCCATGAGCTAACACCTAGTAAGAAAAGATACGAGGACATTACCCCCCAACCAGATAACATAAGCATAAATAACAATTTCATAATTAACCACATGCGTTATAAACACAATATCACACTAACATAATGTGTGTTATACTCACACACATAAATACTAATAAGTCATGTTGATCGGACATGAAACGTAATCTGCTCTGCCCGCATTGTACTCACAATTGGCATTTCTATGGTGGCATTAGTCTAGCTTGCGTTGTACTCACACTCGGTCATTCCCTCGAGACATCATTGCCCTGCCTGCGCTGTACTCTCATTCGACAGTTCTGCTGTGACATCCTATTATCCTGAGTTATACACACCCAAGATAATTCCTGCAAGTGCTATACACACACAAGTAGCTAGAATCTGGTAGCACGCCTACTCTATCATCTAAGCTGTCTATTAACTAAAATCCCTATCACTATCCTCATGCTAGTCCATCTAATGAAACAATTCAAGTCAAAAATATAATCACATAATTAAACAAATAACGTGCACCCTATGCGCAGATGTCCACTCTTCTTACATTAGTTGCTGTGAATCCCTTTGTTCTCTCTAGAACCCTTCACTGGGTTTCCTTATTGTGGACAAGACCCTAAACACTCAACAATACAAAGACACATTCAAGCACACAAATCAAGATTTCACACAAAAACCTATTCTGAAAACTCTACACCAAAATACACAATGCAAAACAAATTTTACTTTGCATGGCATACTAACCCTAGTTATTTTTCATTAAAATTCATACCACTAACTTGCATACCCACACATAAACATATTTCATGTAACGCATGTATTCATATAAACACTCTTTATGTAGAAATTTACGAAAATACCATTATAGCATAAAATTAGCCATTTATGTCAAATAATTTAAATCAAATAATTATGCATGTGACCCTAATTAATCCAAACATCCTCTGAGTTTATTTTATCTTTATAAACTCGGGGTATTGCTCAAAATTTATTTTGATTATTTATTTTCAATAATTAACACTTTAATTGCTCGTAATTCACAAAATAATTAAATATTCCATAAAATTACCCAAATTAGTATCTAACATGCTTCTAAATCACTTATACAGATTATAAAACATAATTATTTATTTTAGAAACATGCACCAATTATTATAATTACTGACACATAAAATCACAATTTGAAAATGCATACATTGCCAAATAATTATCCATAAATTATAAACATTCCTAATCATGCTTCTAAATCTATTCTAAATAGTTTATTTTAATTATAAAACCCATTTATGTTATAATTATCAACAATTAAATTATAAAAATCTTTACAATAGTAACTATACTAAAACTCAATTTCAAATCACTTCATAATTAATATTTAGCATCACAAAAATATAAACAATGACTCAGGTGTAGCGCCATACTACCTTAGAGCCGTTACCGTGTGAGTTATAAATGTGCCATTAGCTTGCTAATCGAGGTTTTAGGTTAAAAGTGTGATTAAATTGAAATACAACTCGTTTAACGACATTAATTATAAAGATTTGGACATTCATTGGAATCATAAAAAGTTATACATTTGGGATCCCAAAACACTGTTTAGAAAATGTATTACAACTCAAATTATAAATATGGTCGACCTAAGCAACAAAATAAACCATTACATTACATTTCCCAAAATAACCCTAGCCGTGACAGCCACGTAGGTCGAACATGTACCCGTCGCTCCATGCTCTCCGTACTCATGGTTGGTTGACCTTTCCTTTGCCCTTACCTGTACCATAGAGCACCCGTGAGCCGAAGCCCAGCAAGAAAACTCAATGCCCACAATGCATAATCCAATCCAATAATAACAATACAAACAGTTAATAGACTAAACAAATAGTGGCCTACGCCGACCCAAGTGCTTTACCAGGCCCTGGGTTTGCGGTCTTCACCAAGCAGGTGGATACATCACCCTTGGAGGGTCTCGCCCTAGCGGCTTGCACACAACGTGCTCAATGCCGATCCCGATCCCTTGCTGTTCTCAGCCTTCACTGTTCCCAACCTTCGCCGTTTATTCACAATCATGTACAACATAGCATAACAAGTCATAACATTCACATAAAATACTACACAGATGTTTGGGCCATGCCCTACTTTACAGGCACAAAAAATTTGCTCACCTTTAGTCTGAGTAATAACAGTGGGGCAGGCAAGCACGACTTCCGAGAATGATCCTCTTCTGAACCCTAGCGGTAACCTAGTAACAACCCAAAAATAACATTGTCAATACTATCTGATGCCATAATTGAACCCTGGAACCAATCCCGTGCTCTTGGGACCTCCCGTTTCCCCACATGGGGTGGTAAAATCGTCCCGCGCCCCTAGGCCTATGCCCTAAAAAATATAACATTAAGGGCTCTGAAAATGGCCTAGCGCTACGGCACAACCATATAGGCCCCAGGTCACCCAGCCAAGGCCCTTGCCCTGGATCATCCCAGCACCGCGACGCTCCTATGCGAACCCAGAAAATTGGATTTTCCACCATTTTTTCCCGAGCCAAAACTTGCCTAAACCATTTCCTACCCAAGTTCTAATTGGACCCCAAAACTCCAAATAAACAACATAAACAACACAAATGCATAAAAAACAAACCCAAACTCACATCTAAACTCTAAATCACCCAACGGTTTAAAATTCCTAAAAGTCTTACACCACACCAGAAACTCTTTTAAAAATTCAAAGGAATCCTTACCTTTAGAGAGGATTTCGACCCTAGGCTGCCTCAAATGCCACTCCAAGCTTCCACTTTTAGATTCCCAAGCTAGTGTTCCTCAAAATTCATTCCAAAAATCTAGCTTTCAAAGATTAAACTCAAAACTCCCAAAAACAAGTAAAAGACCTTAAACTAGAAAATGAAAATCTTTTCTCTGTGATATCTCCAACCTTGAGTTGATTTCCCAAGCACAACAAGCCTCTAGTCCTTCAATTCGTTAGCCTAGGATCCTCAAAAATTCATCAGCTTCTAAGTGTCAAAGGGAGGGAAAGAGAACTGAGTGAGAGAGATCGTTGAGAGCCTAGAGAGAGTTTTGTTTTTTTTTTTTTTTAGTTTGGTTACCAGAGTTGTGTAGGCTAAGTCTAATCCCAAAATACCTAAAATGCCCTCAAGTCTTTCATAATCCTTTAGTGCCGTCAAGGGAAATCCCGTCAATTGTTACATCCTGCTAAATCCTTGAGTATTCTTATAAATCCCCATTTTAATCCTGACATACTCAATCAGTCATTAAATCAATACCCGTTACCCATTAATCCCGAACACCAACTATGTTCCCAAAATATCCCTAGGTTCCTCTCGAGTCGGGTATTCGACCTTGTTATGCCTATTTAGTTATTTCGCTCCCTAGGACCGTCTCGACTGGCGCATCACAAATATATCACCACACTTTTGTGGTATCAAGCACAACATACAAATATATTGCATTTATGCATGCAACAGCCAAAATTATAAATATGCCCATAATAACCAAATTGGGCCTACATGCATATTTAATTCACCTAAACATGCATTTCTAATCACATAATCATTTAATTCACATATTAGCATAATTAAATCAATTATTTCCCTCCTAGCACGCTAATCAAGGCCCTAAGCCTTATTAGTAAATTTGGGACGCTACATCAGGTATGTCCAAGGTAATTTTCATAATTTATCTAGGAATTAAATCAAATTACTAAAAATAAATACACAAACAATAAAAAAAATCTCAAACCCAGAATTGTTTCCTAACACATAATTCACCATCAATTTTTTTTTTCAAGCTTTTAAAGCAGTCCAAGTGTTTTTCATAATTACTCAATGAAAAACACCAAATAATTCACAATAATTCAAGAAAAATTCAAAATCATTTGAAACTTCACCAATCATCCCTAAAAATCATATAGAATCCAAAATAGAAAAAAACTGAGAAAGAGACCTTCACAGCTACCGAAATCGGGCTTCGCCGGAGCTTCGCTGGAGTTGGCTTCTTCTCCGGCACAGACGACTCTTGAGCTTCGAATTCGGCTCTTTCTGACCCTCCTTTAGCTTGTAAATTTATCCCCATGTTTCTAGCAACTCAAACAACAGAATCTCAGCCCAAAAGTATGCTTGAAACTCCCTGGCTTAAGATCTTCTTCTCCAACTCCGGTGTACCGCCAAAAATGGTGAAAAAATACACTTTGCATTTTAGGCCTTTAAGCTCCGATTCTTTATGTCAAAATTGATCATTGGAGTCCCCTAAGCTTGCACACACGCCTCCATGAATCCAGAATTTGTCTAAGCACTCTCAAATTCGAAATCCTCCAAGAACACCAACTTTAATGGTGGAAAATGGTGATCTTCGAAAGCTAACCTTCTAGCCCCTTTGTCCAATACACTTCTTAGATCATAGGAAAAACATCCCAAAAATTCCAAAACACCCAGAAATTCCCTAGAGCTCTCAAACCTGAAATTTCCCTTTCTCTCTCTAGAAAAATTCAAGAACGCTCATTCTTCCATTCAAGTGACTCTTTCTTCCTTCCCACCATTGAATCACCATCTAAAGTATTCAGAAAATGTATCTAACATAAAGAAAACAAACCACCCGTTACTTTGTTGAGAAATCTACTCTTCAAAGGCTATTATGAAAGAATTATTTTATTTCTTTTAAAAAAATTATAAAAGAAATAATGATCTTATTATGACTGAACCAAATTTCAAATTTACTCAGTCAATTGAATTTTAAATCATGTTCTAATGTCCTTTAAATTTCTTTCAACCAAAATTCAAACATAGGGACATTATGGTGATTTCACAATTACATGCAAATATCAATATTTAATCAATTTAAATAATAATAATAATGTGATAAACTATATAATATAAGAAAAATAAACTCACATCATAATATTACTATTATTATGCTCATAATAATAATAATATTAACAACATAAATAAATAATAAAATTAGCCCACGTAATTAATTATATATTAGGCATTATGCACATGTCGAGATTTTATTTCGATAATAGAAAAATTCAACATAAGAAATCTTAATTTCTTAATGTTATAGGAATCCCATCCATAATCAAATTTACAAAATAATAATAATAAAAAATGAATAACCTCAGCGGTAAAATTACAAAACTACCCTTTCGAGAAACGGATATTACAGGCAAGGAAATAATTATGTGATAGTTATGGGCAATTGATTAATTATGAATTAATTAATTATTTAACTATATAAAACAAAAACTACATGTTAAAATAAATATTAATCATGTTTGGATTAATATATAGAGAGATTAATAATTATCTTATTATAAGATATTTATTTGCTTATTTAAAATTGATATTTTAAGATAAAGTTAATTTTAAATTAACTGATATTTATTTTGGGAAAAATATATTTTCTTAAATATTAATTAAACAAATAAATGAGAAAATTTGGGAAATCTCTAATGTGGCTCACAGCACTCACTGTATTTTACAGTGAGTGGTGCCACCCAGGGATATTTTCTATCCTTGGGATTTAAATTTTGACTTTCAAATAATTTGTTTATATAATTATATTTAATTATCCTTTTTAAATATGATTTAAAATTAAATAATTAAAATAGATGTAACTGATCAGTTTTATTTTAAATAAAATAAAAATTTATTAAATTAGTTAATTATCGTTATAAAATTGAAAGAAGCGATACTTTCAGAGTAGATGTTTTCAAAAGTTTTTTTGACTATGAGACTCTCTCTCAAGAACTGAAATGATAGAATTTCCTAGACCTGAAATTCTAGAAATTTCTCTAGCCCCCTTTCTTTTCACTCCTCTCTAGATTTCATGTGTTGAGTACATCTAGAGAGTCTAAATAAACATTTGAATCCTACGTGCCCACACACGTCCTTGTGTGTTTGAGGATTGGGTTGGAAGGCTAAGGTGAGCTTTCAGAATAAAGATAGGAAGATCGTTGATTTATACAAAAAGATTCAATGACACTTGATATGATTCAAAATATAATATTTTATCTATTTGTATGTGCTTTAATATATCTATATATGTATGATCTTCTCTGGTAATAATAATTTTTTAAAAGATCTCATTCCACTGCGTTTTATGATTTTCATATTTAATACCAACACTTTTTAAATCACAAATCACCATACTTACCTCTATTTTAATATTTTAATTATATTAGTATAATTATTAAATATTTAATATTGTATTAAATATTATAATAATAATGATATTTTATAATATTTGAATTTATATTAATGAAATTATTAAATATCTAGTCTACCGTATTTTTTAATTGATTTTAAAAGTATATTCTTCCAAATATTTGTAAGATTCTGTCAAAGTTGACAAAAAAATTGTTAAACCAAAAATTTGTTCTTTTATAATATTTGAATTATATTAGTATAATTATTAAATATCTAGTCTTGTATTAAGTATTATTATAATAATGATATTTTCTAATATTTAAATTTATATTAATAGAATTATTAAATATCAAGTATACTCTAATTTTGAGGCGATTTATCTTGAAATGTAATCTTGGAAAATAATTTGATGAACTCAGATGCATATGGAAATTAATAACAATATAGCTAATTTGCAGCCCCTCAGCATGCCCAGCCCCGTGAGCCTAGGAGTCCAGCCCTCTTGCTGAGCCCCTGCGCCATGCATCCCTCCTGCGCGCGTCGCTCCTGGCGTGCCCCAGCACCATGCGAACGCCAGTTGCTTGCACATCCACAAGGCTTGCCTAGCCCTTTTAAGGCTCTCTTAACTGTCAGCCCTAATTGGTGCCCAAACAATAGATCTTATTTTTGTGCTTAATAAATTTTATTTGATCAATTTTTAAATTGTTTGAATTTGAAAAATTAATTATCTTATTTTATTTTTGTTAGAAAAATAAAATATATTTTAGTTGGTTAAGATCTTAGCTTAAGTTTAAATAATTATTTGAATATGATTCTTTAATTATTTAAATTCAACTAAATTAAAAGATGACAAAAATGGTTATTTAATTAAAAGTTAGTTTTAATTAAATAGATTAGTTAGAAAGTTAGTTTCAATTAGTTAGTTGGGCCTAACAAATTCCTAAGAATTATAAAGAAAGGCCTAAATGAGAAGAGAGGCATTTCAGAGTCTTGCAAACAACTAAATGTCATTTTATAATTTTATTTCTATTTTTTCAAATGGTTGTAAATTTAGAAATACCCATTAGTACTTGATTCATAATTTATTGTTTATTTATTTTATTGTTACACCCAGATTTCGAGCCTTGAGAATTGTGATCTCGAAAGCTGGATTCGTCAGTTGTGAGCTTGCAATATCTAGAATACGTGTTCGCAACCTAGGCGCCGAATCTTCATGGTTGGTGGCAACCTCGAAGATGGGTGACCTCGAAGTCCTTATAAGCTCGAAAGACAGGCATCGGAAGGCGTCCATTCTCGGGTGACCTCGGATCAAGAGTTCCGAGCCTAACATGAGTATGAGCTCGAAACAATGAGGTATTGGAGAAAATAATATAACTCGTAAGTTACTCAGAGACCTAGAATGGCATGATGCTGATTGCTGATTTCGAACAGCTTAGTGAGTCACTTGAAGAGACGCGGTCTACATTAATTGTTGTAACTTCCCTACAATAAAGGGATATTTATTAGTCAGTTATACGCCCCCTGGTCTTCAGGGGACGTTTCCTTGTATATAGGAGTTACAGGCTTTAAAGCCATTAAATTTATTAATATACAGGATAACTTCCTTGAACGTGTGGGATAGTATCCTGAGACTTCCTCTATAAATAGAGAAGTCATGTACCTTTGGAAAGGATCAAAATTTTGTGATCTTGAGAGAAACTCTGGAGAATTCATCCCTGAAGAATTTCCAGAAATTTCTAAAGTTCTAATAACAAAGACTCGTGGACTAGGCAGAGTTAACTGTTGAACCACGTAAAAAACCCTCCTTGTTTTATTGTATTTTTCTGGCCATAATTCTTTACTGTTTACGTGCTCTACATTTTAAGTTGACGAAAAACGACGTCAACAGTTTGGTGCTTTCATTGAGAGCCTTAAGCAGTGCAATCCCTGAACAAGTTATGGCCTCAAACGATCAAAACATTCTTGAAGAAAACTATCCAAGACGCCCTGGGAAGCAGCCAATGGTAAACCCGGATACTGAAGAGAGAAGCGAGTCCTTTGATTCTCGGGGACCTCTAGCACCTCCAAGGGATGAGGATAAGTACTACAATCCTGAACGGTACGTTCCCATTGTGGAACTTGAAAACTGACAGCTGAAAAAACAATTGGCTGAAGCTAATAAGCGGAATGAGGAGTTGGCTAGGTTAGTCGCAGAGGCTCAGACGGCTCAACTCCCACCTCCGCGTGAAAACCAAGCCCCACCTTCGAGGGATGTGCATGTTCCTCCCCGCAGGCCTCGTGGACGTCCTCGAAAAAATGCTGCCACGAGGAGGCCAGAGCAACCTCCGGCACCAGCGGAGCAATCTGCTCCCTCGAGACCCCGAAGAAGTACCCGAGCTAGGGCTCCGGTTAATTCAACTATGGAGGTACCAGTGGGAACTGGGAATAACCGAGCCCCTACAGAGGCTCGGACTCAAATCCCTGGTAACACGAACAATGCAACCGACCTGTCTCGGGCAAACTCCGGACCGTCTAGGCCTCGAAATGGGTGGCAGCCACCATCGCCTATACATTTCCCGCCATCACCTATAAGATACCCTTCACCGCCTCGCAAGAATGCTCAACCAGTTCGTGATGATGAGGAAAGACGTCCGGGAAGGAGGCAAGGGAACAGAGAAGCCTTCAGAGAGCGGAGAGGCACCCAATCTACAAGAAGTCAAGTGTCCCAGTCTCGCACTGCGGAAACGAGGCAGCATGAAAGAGACCCATCTCAAAATAATCACGCGACGAGTCTTACCAGTGACGACTCAGGAGATACTAGATCAGTCAGTATGTATGATCGAGGTCGAAAGAATACAGGGAACCACAGGAATCGCTCTGACCTGCGAGAACACTTGAATCAGAATCGGGGTAATGTTAACCCGTCAAACCCGGACCTGAGGGATTGCCTAAATGGGCGTAAAGATCCCCTGCGGAGGCACGAGCCTGGAATTGTGATCAATGACAGCCAATTTCAGGCAAGACCCTTCGCGGAACCGGTCCAGGAAAGAATTGACCAGTTGGAAAAGGCCTTCAGACTTTTGCAAAATGAGCAAGGTCGGGTTCGGCATGAGGATTCTGACAAGGAGCTCGAACCATTCACTCCCCATATTTCCAATACTCCGTTTCCTCAAGGATTTCAGATCCCTCATGTCCCAACTTTTGAGGGAAAGTCTGACCCATACAGCCATCTGAGTACATTCAACACCTTAATGAGAGCAAGTAACGTGGGATACGAGCTCAAATGCATGCTATTTCCAGCATCACTCACGGGACCAGCCAAAAGCTGGTTCGAGAAATATAAAAGACATTCAATCACTTCTTGGGATCAGCTATCAAAGGATTTCAAGAAGCAGTTCAGAGCCATGATGGGAGTTAGACCTGAGGCATCAACTCTGACTAACATTCAGCTGCAGCCAGGCGAGACATTGAAAAGTTACCTTACGAGGTTTAACTTGGAATTTTCCTGAGCTCGAAATGTGGATGACAGCGGTCATCTAATGGCTGTCCAGGCTGGAGTAATGCCAGGAAGTTCTCTCTGGGACGATATGCAGAGAAAACCAGTGAGGTCCCTAATCGAGTTTAATAAACGAGCTCAGAGGTTTGTCAATGTAGAAGAGGCGAGGTCGACACTGAATATGACCTCCTAGCCCGTAACTACAATGATAAACGTAAGCTCTGCCTCAACCTCGGCGGACCCACCAGCCTCAAAGCCTACTGCGAAAAACCCTTCCAAGAGAAAGAAGAACGAAGGGAGTAACCCCGAGGCTGAAGGGGGAAAGAAGAAGAAAGGGGAGAGATATTTCTCCGTGTACAAAGTGTACACCGAGCTCAACGAGTCTTGGGAGAACATATACCTGGCTAATGAAAACCAGGTCCCTTTTAGGCGTCCAGACCCCATGAGAAATCAGAAGTCCAAGAGGGACTCCAGCAAATATTGTCGATTTCACAGAGTCACCAGGCACACTACTGACGAGTGCCGACAGTTGAAAGACGAGATCGAAGGATTGATCTCGAGAGGCTATTTCAGACAATATGTCAAAAACAAGAATACTAATCAGGCGTCTACAAGCCAGAGGGTAGCTGCGCCACAACCTGCACAAAACAACAATTCCCGAGCCAGGGAAGAAGATAGGCCCCCTCCAATTGATGGAGAAGACGTGATAACCATCTCGGGAGGGCCTCATCTCGCAGGTATGGGCAGAAATGCCCAAAAAAGATATGTGAATGAGCTAAAGACTGGGGACGGGTCTCCTTATGAACCCGAACCTAGAGCTCCAAAAAACCAAAAAATTGAGTCTCAACCAATAACCTTTACTGAGGACGACACGTCCCATGTTCAGTTTCCTCACCATGACCCACTAGTCATCACTCTCCATCTTGCAAATAAGAGAGTTCACCGAGTTCTCATAGACAATGGGAGCTCGATGAACATTCTCTATAAGGCACCTTCGAGAAAATGAGACTCACTCTTCGCGACCTGAAAGCATGTGCGACAACACTGTACGGTTTTTCAGGAGAAGGGACCGCATGCATGGGGTCCATCAAACTCCCCGTAACCTTGGGAGACTACCCAGTCTCAACAACCAAGATGATGGAGTTCGTAGTAGTAGAACTACCTACGGCCTACAACGTGCTGATCGGAAGACCCGCCCTAGTAGGGCTGGGGGCAGTCTCGTCTGTAAGGCATCTGGCCGTTAAGTTCCCAACTCCTAGTGGCGTCGGGACGTTGAAGGGAGACCAGTTGACTGGAAGGGAATGCTATAGCATTTCCTTGAGAGGAAAGAAACAGACGAGCGCACAGGCACTCGTCATTTTTCAAAATAAAGATGGGACAATCTTGGAGATAGATGAAGAAATCGACCCAAGGGTGGAGGAGAAAGCTGACCTCGAACCATTAGAAGAGCTCGAAGAAATCAAGCTCGAAGAGTCAGATCCTTCCAAAATGGTAAAGGTTGGGAAACATCTCCAGGAAGAAACTAATTAGCAATTAATTTTCTTCTTGAAGGAAAACCAGGATGTCTTCGCGTGGTCACATTCGGACATGGTACAAATAAGTTCGAATATAGTGAGCCACGCGCTAAATATCGACAAAAGCTTCCCACCGAAGCAACAAAAGCGAAGACAACTGGACGACGATAGAAAAAAGGCACTGAAAGAGGAAGTCGACAGGTTAAAAGCAAACCGATTCATTAGGGATGCTTTTTACCCCCATTGGGTAGCCAATCCGATACTAGTCCCAAAGCCTAATGAGACGTGGCGAACCTGCATTGACTATTCGGACCTCAACAAGGCTTGTCTAAAGGATTGCTTTCCCTTACCGAGGATAGACTAGCTCGTGGATGCCACGGCAGGGCATGGACTGATGTCGCTCATGGATGCCTATTTTGGATATAACCAGATTGCCATGCATGCCCCTGACCAGGAACATACAAGCTTTATAACAGACAAAGGACTATATTGTTATAACGGCATGCCGTTCGGTCTCAAAAATGTTGGGGCCACATACCAGCGGCTCGTGAACATGATGTTTTCGGAGCAAATAGGGAACAACATGGAGGTTTATGTTGATGACATGTTAGTCAAGTCTCAACTTAACGATAACCATGTTGATGATCTCGAAGAATGCTTTGCCGTGCTCCAGAAGTATAACATGAAGCTTAACCCTAAAAAATGCTATTTTGGGGTATCATCTGGAAAATTCATGGGTTTCATTGTAAACGCTCATGGAATAGAAGCTAACCCAGACAAGATCCAGGCCCTGATCGACATGCCCTCACCTCAAAGACACAAAGATGTCCAAAGTTTGACCGGCAGGATGGTGGCACTAAGTAGGTTTATCTCGAAATCTACAGACCGTTGTCTTCCGTTTTTCAACCTATTGAGGGGAGGCAAGAAATTTGACTGGACGGAAGAGTGCGAGCTGGCCTTCGAGGAGCTTAAAAAGCACCTCACAGAACCCCCCATCTTATCAAAACCTATTACGGGAGAAGTGCTATACTGATATCTTGCCACTACCGAGCACGCAATAAGTGCAGTGCTCGTGCGAGAGGAAGAGAAAGTGCAGAGGCCCGTATATTACATCAGTAAAAGATTACAGGGGGCAGAGTCAAGGTACCCCTTGATAAAAAAAACTAGCTCTCAGCTTAATTCATTCATCTCGAAAATTTGACCCTACTTTCAGGTGCACCCCATCCATGTATTAACTGATCAACCACTAAGACAAGTCTTATCTAAGCCAGAAGCTTCGTGTTGACTTCTTAAATGGGCAGTTGAACTCAGGCAATTCGAGATCACCTACCACCCAAGGACGACCATTAGGGCATAACCCTTGGCAGACTTTATAGTGGAATGTATTGGCATGACCAACGATGAAGTTATAACCTCGGCCCACGAGCTGTGGAAACTTTATGTCGATGGGTCATCTAATGAAAATGGATCGGGGGCAGGGGTCATTTTGATCACTCCCGCAGGAAGCAGATTTCATTCTATTTTAAGATTTGACTTCAACGCATCGAATAACGAGGCCGAATACGGGGCTTTACTGGCGGGACTACGTATAGCCAAGGATCTCAAAGCTAAAGCAATACAGTGCTACAGCGACTCTCAGCTAGTGGTTAACCAAATTTTGGGAGAATACCAGGCTCATGGCATGAAAATGGCAGCTTACTTAGAAAATGCAAAGTCAGCATTGGAACATTTTGAGTTTTATGCGATTGAACAGGTTCCCTGAGAGCAAAACTCGAATGCAGATGCTTTAGCTCGGCTCGCTACTTCCACCGAGAATGATGAGCTAAATGTTGTGCCAATTGAACATCTCTCAGCACCTAGTATTAATGAGCCAGAGTAGGAAGACATATGTATGATTAATTCCGAACCTACTTGGATGACTCTAATAGTCGTATATCCCGAGACCGGTGTCTTTCCGAAAGATTGGAACCAGGCTCAAAAATTGATGTATCAAGTCCCCGTTATACCATTTTGCATGGAAGGTTGTATAGAAGGGGATATTCCATGCCATTACTTCGGTGTGTCACACCTCCCGAAGCCAAGAAAATCATTGAAGAAATTCACGAAGGGTTCTGTGGAGACTATACTAGGGGGCATAGCATGTCCAAGAAAATCATATGCCAAGGTTATTTCTGGCCTACCATCAAGTCGGATTCTTTCGAGTATGTAAAGAAGTGTGATAAGTGCCAACAATTCACCATGATTCCTCGAGCTCCTCCATCCGAGCTGACCATGATGACTTCCCCATGGCCATTTGCGGTATGGGGAATCGACCTCATAGGCTCTCTCCCAACTGGCAAGGGAGGAGTGAAATATGCTGTAGTTGCCGTAGACTACTTCACGAAGTGGACAGAAGTAGAACCGTTAGCAACTATAACCTCCAAAAAAGTCCTTGACTTTGTTTTAAAGAACATTGTATGCCGATATGGGATGCCGAGGAAAATTGTATCCGACAACGAAACCCAGTTCGATAGAGAATTGTTCACCAACTTTTGCGAAAAAAATGGAATAATAAAGAGTTTTTCGTCACTAGCTCATCCCTAGGCCAATGGCTAGGTCGAAGCTGTAAACAAAACTCTCAAGAGTTCGTTGAAGAAAAAGTTGGAAGAAGCAAAAGGGCGATGGCCCGAAGAATTTCCCCAAGTCCTATGGGGATATAGGACTACGGCTCGAACGTCAACAGAACATACCCCGTTCTCCCTGGTGTACGGTTGCGAGGCTATGTTGCCAATTGAGGTCGAAATTCCTACAATTCGAACCCACGCTTATGACCAAGACTCGAACCACACCCAGCTCGAAGAATTCTTAGACCTGATCGAAGAAAGAAGAAACGAAGCTCAGCTAAGAAACGTTGGATACCAACAGCGAGCTACTAGGTACTTCAACAAGAGAGTTCGAGATCAAAAATTCGGTGTGGGAGATTTGGTGTTAAGGCGTGTATTTTTGGCAACGCGAGATCCAGCAGCTGGCGCGCTCATGCCAAATTGGGAAGGACCCTACCAGATAGAGTCAGTCATCCGACTCGGTGTCTACAAGTTAGCGAGATTGGATGGGAGCCTAATACCGCGAGCATGGAATGGCGAACACCTAAGACCTTACTATCAATAGTATAGGAAGGATGTTGCCTGTAACCATGCTTGTTTATATGTACTGTTTTGCCTACTTTTGGATTTTATCAAATAAAGATTTATTTCGTCTGATATGGTTTATTTTTGCAATCTCTCTTAATCTAATAACCTATGGTCACATTCATAGGATATTAATGGGGCATCATTGGTATATATAAATACCACCAGCTTGAAAAATAAAGTAACATATACGAAATACATGCAAGTGTTTGGATATAACCAAATGCGCGAGCTAAGATAATTTGGATATAACCGAATTATCAAAAACATACAAGTGTTTGGATATAACCAAATGCGCGAGCTAAGATAATTTGGATATAACCGAATTATAAAAAACATACAAGTGTTTGGATATAACCAAATACGCGAGCTAAGATGATTTGGATATAACCGAATTATCAAAAACGTACAAGTGTTTGGATGTAACCAAATATGTGCACTAAATTAAAAATATAAGTGTATGGATTACAAACCAAACACGACCTTAATAGGTTTAGAGCAAAACAGCTAAAACTAATCGACGATAAGTTGGAAAATAAACCCACTTCGAGTTAAGTCGAGATCAAGGCTGGAGTATCTTATAAAACAATAGTTTCGAACTCATAACCTCGGAAAGGTAACCGAGGACGAGAAAAAGTAACTAAAAAGTAAGATACAACTAAACCGTTTGCATAACACACCATACAAGTACTTTCGAGTGCATGGTTAAAGTAATATCCGACCTTGACAAATAACGAGATCGGAAGCGGATAATTTGAGAAAACTGTGCATGAACGCATTGAGCCTCGAGCCTAAATCCAAACTATGTTTGTGCGAATAAACAAACATACACGATTCTTTAATATAAAATGTCCAAAATATTTCGAATCAAGAAATGTAAAGCATATATATTAAAAGAAAAGAAAAAGAAATTGTATCAGCCCTACGGACATAAATTAAAACAATTACAAAAGTAAAGGGACGTAGCCCCGAGGTGAGATTCAAGAAGGAGCAGTCTCCTTAGCCTTCTCAGCACCAGCAACACTAGACTCTCCAAGACGAATAACATGACTATCCTTCTGAGCAGCCTCCCGAGCAGCCTCCTCCGCCTCAAGCCGAGCATTCCACTTATCTACGAGCTTCGCCTCAAGAGGACCTAGGAAGCTGGTATCGAGGTCGTCATTGTTGGCCCATATTCTGTACTTAGCCAGATCAACCACCTGGTCCTTCTTCTCTTTGTACTCGGCAAGGAGGCAAGCCTTTTCACCCTCAATTATATCAAAAGTGGCGGCCTTGTCTTCTTCGAGCTTTTCATTAGCCTCCTTGAGCCGAGCGTTCTCCTTCTCAAGATCCGCGAGCCTAGCGTTCTACTTCTCAAGCTCGGATGCCTTGGCCTTAAGCTCCTCGGCTCCTGCCTCAAACTTTGCCTTTATTGCCTTTAGTTCATCGCTCAGTTTGAGCTGAAGATCCTTCGCCTCCTGAGCATAGGATTTGCTCAAATGGATCTCGTTATTCAACTTATAGTTGAGCTAAGCTGAGACAGCAAGAGTCTGGCATACAAAGAAATCAACATTAGCATACGGATCGTCAATAAATATAGCTAGTAGCGAGAAAAGAAAAGTTACCACGGCGGTAAGCTCGATACTCTTCTCGTAGAGTGTGTTGCAGTCTCGGGCGTCGTTCAAAAATTACCAGTGAGGAGCATCAAAACAAATGTTGACTGTGATTTTAGCCAACAACGTGAGAACGTCAAATACGACAAGCCTTTAAGAGAATATAAACGACAACAGACAGTTTAATCAATGAAAATAAATAACACGAGATTTTTATAGTGGTTCAGCCCCGATAGTCGGTAATAGCCTAATCCACTTAGAGATTTTATTACTGTATTCGCACTCAAGATCAGATGAACCAGTGTCAACTGAGTTTCTTCAGTGCAAATATTCCAGAATACAAAAAGGAGTTCTCTCCAGAAAAACACACTTTCTCTCTCTAGAACACAGATTTACTCTTAATTTTCCCAAAGTCCTTTTACGATCCTCCCAACCCTCTATTTATAGGCCTGGGATTCTCAACTGATATCCCCCTTAGATAGGGATATTTTATTATTCACCTTATATCTATATTACAATAAATGTTTAAAATACAACTGATCCCTAAATTCGAGTGAGGAGTGAGAGATTCTTGGTTGCCTAGACCAATTCTCACTGAAGTCGTTTCGAGGAGTTTGACGTAGTCTCACATGCATGTTGATTACTCCTTCGAGCTTTCCGTGGGCCAAAGGTGGTAAACGCATGGCTCTTCTCGGACCAAAGGCCATGCAAGTTTGGCTCTCATTGGACCAAGGTGGTCCGAGCCAACTTCTTTTGCACCTTACCTCGGGTAAGTCCGAGGTAACTTCCCCCATGTCATGTCCGATCGGACATGATGGCCTTCTCTTCGGTCTTAGGTGGTCTGAACCATCCTCTTTAGCATTTTCACCTCGTTCAAGTCCGAGCCTATTTCCTTCAATCAAGGTCCGATCGGACCTTGTAGTCTTCTCCTCAGACCAAGGTGGTCCGAGCCATCTTTTTCATGCCATCTCCTCGGACCAAAGTGGTCCGAGGCACCTCTCCCATGGCATGTCCGATCGGACATGATGTCCTTCTCCTCGGACCAAAGTGGTTCGAACCACCCTGACTGGCACTTCACCTTGGACAAGTTCGAGGCATCTCTCTCCTTGCCATCTTCACCTATGCCCGATCGAACATGATGTGGTTTTCCCTTGACTGAAACCTAAGTCCCAATCTTTGGCTTGCATGGGACCTCTTTTGCTTAGCCTTCTTACCTCGGACACAACCGAACCAAATGCTTGAGAGGCTCCCAAGCTAAAGTTCGATCGGACCTCTTGCCTTTATCCCTCGAACCAAAATCCATCCCCCTCCGTTGTGCTCCTTAAACTTGGATTTAAACAAATCAATTGGGTCTTCAAACTGGGGTCTGAGCCAAGCAACCCTTAGACCAAATATTCTCCTCGGTCGGGTGTATTTGACTTGACTATACATCCCTCAAGCAGTCCAACTTCTTAACTGATGTACTGGGCTATTGCTAGGCCAGATCACCCAACTAACTCATGCCATGTGTTAATTTTATTGCCACATCATTCTTTTCAAATTTTTGGGATAACAAAACTGCTAAAGCTTTGGCCCACTCGAGACAAGATGTCCGAGCCTAGCGTAGCCCCATGAGACCCAGCAACATTGTCAACTACATACTCCTCAACATGAGTAGAAATCGACAACTTGTGGGTTAGGGAAGTAGAAGGCTTTTTAGGAGGTGGATCGAGCGTCGAGTGAACCAGGATGGGAGGTTGGGGCTCGACCATAGTGGAGGCCCCGACCTATGGAGTCGGCACCACAGCGGAGCTCGTGGCAGGCGGAGCTGGTGGAGGAGGTGTCTTTTCGGTCCTCTTAAGGACCTTGGCAGGCCGGTCAATCTTTCGCGACCCCCTGGGGCGCTTGCTCCTTTTGGCTCCGCCACTCTCGAGAATATTGTCAAGATCGGAGTCCATCTCACCTGCACACTCACACCACAAAATGAGTTATCAAAAAAGAAAAAATATATAAGGTAACTCAGCATCATGCAGATATACAAAGTGTTGAAAGGCGAGTGGAGAGAAACCTAACTGGAACTCTCCTCCGAGCTTGAGGCTATTCCATCCCATACCTCGTTCAGGCTATAGTCGTTGGTCCCATATTGGACGGCTATTCCGTCCCATACCTCGTTCAGGCTATACATAGTGTCGTATTTCTCGAGCCAGCTATCGAACCTATGAACCCGTTCATCTACCCAAGTCCATACATGAAAACGGTCCCTATCGTCCTCGCATAATACTAACCTATCAGGTTTGTGTTTTAGTAGGGTGGGGGACCATATTTTCGAGCTTAGGATGACTATACCTTGATCATCCGAGCCCGAGCTCGAGGCTTCGTCGTTGGCCTCGTTCCCTGATTGTGGGCTCCTTCGGCGAACTGGAGGCGAGGGCCTCACCTCTCTCCTTGGGGGGAGGATGCCTGTTGGCAAGGGCACGAGCTCCCAGCGGTCATATTTTTTGTTGGACCAATCCGAGGTGGACTTGCCATCTCCCAAGAGTGCGCAAGCTCGGAGCTTACCTTCGTGCAAAAGGTATGAGAGAGATCTCCTGCCATAAGGGAGTTGGAGCAGAGTCTCTCTATGCTCCTTCATCTCGTCAGAAGGAGTGGGACGATGATAGTTGGCTAGAAAATAAAATACATTTCAACTAAGTACGAGCCTATAAACAAAAGTCCGAGCACAGAGATAAAGAAGGTTGGGGTACTTACGAATCCGTCTGAAGGAATAGTATCGAGACGGAGCTAGGCCATCTGTCCAGAAGAAGGCCTTCTTAAAGTCAGGAGGATGGTTGGGAAGATCCTCAAACACCTTTTTCTCCTTGGGATAGCTCGAAAGGTAATAGAAGCCGTCTTCTCCCTGAGCTCGGGAGGGATTGCTTTTCAAACAGAAAAGATACAGAATCTCCTTTGGCGGCGGTCCTTCCCACTTCAGCTCGTGGTATATCGTCCTCAGGGCAGACAGAACCCTGTAAGAATTAGTGTTGAGCT
Source organism: Humulus lupulus (assembly GCF_963169125.1). NCBI lineage: Eukaryota > Viridiplantae > Streptophyta > Magnoliopsida > Rosales > Cannabaceae > Humulus > Humulus lupulus. The sequence goes on from NC_084793.1 coordinate 215,452,104, forward strand.
GGAATGGAGCCAACCCAACGAAGTTTGTGAAATCCTTGAAGAAAGACTTCAAAGGCAGTATTGCTCCTGCCTTCATATGCTCTCGGCTCCAAGTCGCATATCTCAGCTTGTTGTCAGGATTTCCATCTTCTGGAGCCCGGCAGCTTCGCTTGTGAGAGGTAGGGGCTCGACACCTTAGCGAGCCTGACAATCTTATACCATGAAAGGCCAAGATATCTTTTATCTGACCTAGCGAGGTAACCAAGCTCCAATAGTGCTCGGCCTCGAAAATTTCCCTCCTCGGCTGCGAGGTGGAGGGCTCCCCCATCAGTGAGAATGGAAGATCTCCCGGGTTGTACGCGACTGTCACTTTTAGCCTGGAATCAAGGGGGATCGGTCTGAGCCCTGAGTCAGATTCCGGATAGAGAGCCTCTCGAAGGATTTTTCTATTCTTCTCTATGACCTCGACGATTTGATGACGATAATGAGCTCGGGTTTCTTCTTGTTCACGAGATAGCTCGTGTTCACGAATCAGGCACTGGTTCCGGGCAAACAACAACTCTGGGCTCAGAGTTTTTGGCGAATACGGTATGGCAAGCAACGACCCCCACCGTCTTTCCAGATTCTGTGACATCTAGCGAGAAAGAAAAAATGGTGAGGGCCAGGCATGCAAGGAATCAAGAATAACAATCTTGATAGGTCAAGCTCGAAAATGCTTGGACACGAGACGAGCTCGATCTTGGAGACTCGATTAAGGGTCACGACGTGTATTCCACGAAAAAAATGAGGGAAGTGGGTCTAATTTTTGAGAATCCCGAAATATCAGGAAAAAAAGGAGGCGGTTATTTAAAAATGGTATTTTCGGGTATCGTGCATTCTTTAAAATCAAGATTTTGTACCTGATATCTTGGTGTACAAGATATGTCCTCCAAAATTTGAAAACCCAGAAAAAAAGACCATATTTGGTTCTTCCTACATTTGAACTGGATTCAAAACCAGTAATGGGAGAATGTAACCCTAATATCTATCGATCAAAGTATTCTAGTATATCAAACTACAGAATAAACCAACACATTCCCAGAAATGTAAAAGCAACAAAGGTAGAAACTGGCGTAAAGAAAAATAAGATATACATACAAGTTTAGATCAAATACTTACACACTGAAAATGGTGGTTACAGAGAAACGGATGACTGAAGAAGCAGGTATGATCTCACGGTCTCAAACAGGCTGGTGGTCCTTTGCTTCTTTGGCTGGGAAAACATGCAAAAGCAAAAACTTTTTGGGATGGCCTCTGGTTTTTTCTCTCTTCGTTTTTCTCTGATAAACGTAAAAGTAAGAGGAAGAAGATGACTGGAGCCTTATATATAGACCATCAGAAGTGGTAAAAAGGGATTAATCCAAGTCGTTGGCCAGGATCCTTATCAAATCCGACGGCCATGGATGAATGACAAGATGGTACTGAAAAGGTGGCAGGCGGACGATCGTGGGCAAATTTCCAAGTTACTCGAGTACCTTGAATGAGCAATAACCAACTGACACATGTCCAAACTCGAGTATGTGTGACGATGCGGTTCCTGAAGAAAGTAGTTCAAAAGTTTCCTTCTCATAGGATTCGAACAAATACTTTTGAGGGGGCAAAATGTTACACCCAGATTTCGAGCCTTGAGAATTGTGATCTATAAAGCTGGATTCGTCAGTTGTGAGCTCGCAATATCTAGAATACGTATTCGCAACCTAGGCACCGAATCATCATGGTTGGTGGCAACCTCGAAGATGGGTGACCTCGAAGTCCTTATAAGCTCGAACGACAGGCATTGGAAGGCGTCCATTCTCGGATGACCTCGAATCAAGAGTTCCGAGCCTGACATGAGTATGAGCTCGAAACAATGAGGTCTTGGAGAAAATAATATAACTCGTAAGTAACTCAGAGACCTAGACTGGCATGATGCTGATTGCTGATTTCGAATAGCTTAGTGAGTCACTTGAAGAGACACGGTCTACATTAATTGTTGTAACTTCCCTACAATAAAGGGATATTTATTAGTCAGTTATACGCCCCCTGGTCTTCAGGGGACGTTTCCTTGAATATAGGAGTTACAGGCTTTAAAGCCATTAAATTTATTAATATATAGGATAACTTCCCTGAACGTGTGGGATAGTATCCTGAGACTTCCTCTATAAATAGAGAAGTCATGTACCTTTGGAAATGACCGAAATTTTGTGATCTTGAGAGAAACTCTGGAGAATTCATCCCTAAAGAATTTCCAGAAATTTCCTAAGTTCTAATAACAAAGACTCGTGGACTAGGCAGAGTTAACTACTGAACCACGTAAAAAACCCTCCTTGTTTTATTGTATTTTTCGGGCCATAATTCTTTACTGTTTACGAGCTCTACATTTTAAGTTGACGAAAAACGGCGTCAACATTTATTTATTTATTTAAATAAATTTTAATTAATGTTTGATTGATAACATGATCATGTAGTGCACCAAAATTTTTTTTTAGTTATTAAATTTTTTTTGTTTTATTTTATTTAAGTGTGAAGTGTGGTGAATTGTTTTATTTAAATGTTTTTATTTTTATTTAATTGTTGTTTGTTGTATTTAATGGTTTGTTATTTTATTTAATTGTTAGAATTGTTGGTAGCATTTTTGTGAAATTAATTGTTAAATGATATGTAATTATTTTTATTTTTAAAATGTGACTATGTGAGATTTGGTTAAATGCACTAAGGTGCATGTTAGGTAGTGATGCACCCTAGTGATTGAGTATGTGCATGTGCATGGTTGCATGGTGTGCATGCAATAGTTTTCTACACATTAATTTCCTTTTATTGGTTTATTTATTTTTCTTTAATTAAGGGATTTAAAAAGAAAATAAAAAGAAAGGGAAATAAAGAGGCTTGTGTTCACACAAGAAAAATATTGGGAAACAAATGGCGAGAAAGGATAGAATCGTCATTTTTTGAATCCCTGTAACCTTAGACTTAGTCTCAGTAAAATGGGTATAACATGGGTTGTGGATATCCAATTTAGACAAAACGTATACCGTTAGAAAGATAATGAAATTATCTACATTTTATGTGAAAATCATTTTTCCTAAAACGTAACAGAAACAGGTCAAAACCCAGTCCCAAGTCTCAGCAGCCTAGAGTTACGAGAATGGCATTATTTCCTAATATTAGCCATGGACAGCCAAGGAAGACAAGAGAGGAATTAGTGTGCTATCAATGATAAAATGGATTGATTGGCTGAGTATAATTTTTAATTGAATTATATTTTGATTTAGGGAAAATAACGGAAAATGATAATTACATTTTCCTTAGCTAGGTTTTGAAGATTGAGCCATTTAAATAGAAAATAAGAAAGAGATTGAAGGCTCATTTGGCTTGGTGGCTGCCGTGTGCTTAGAGAGAAGGGAGAGGGAGAGCTCGTGAGTTCTAGAGAAGGAGAACGTGAAGGAGAAGAGAAGGAGAAGAAAAAAGAGGCCAAGGCTAGGGATCCTAAGGTATGGGTTAAGGTTCATAGCATTATATTTTGTCTCATCTACATCTTGATTCTAAGCAAGGAAAAATGATGGTGATGATAGGTTTGGATTTTGTTGCAAGAGGATTGGAGGCTAGTGTTCGAAATCCCTAGGGTAAGTATTTGGGTTCATAGTGATGTTAATTTCTACCTCTTCTTGAATCTAATATCATTTTTGGGTTATTGTCACTATTGTCCTTGAGTTCTAGCAAGAGAGGTAATGGGAACCTTTTTGTCTTATGGTTATTGTTTTTATCTTTGGTTTCTTGTGGTTCGGAGAATATTGTTTGAGAATGGCGATTCATTGTTTTGTTCTCCTTTGATATATTAGATGATTAATCTTATTGAAATGTGGTGTTGATGATATGTTGTTTAAAGATCTTCTATGATTTGATGATGGGTATGTTTTGCTTAAAGACTCTATGTGAAAATATACAAAGGTTTTAAATTGTGATATATAAAAATGATGATGAATATCTCTTTTAAAAATAACATGAAATGATTTGATTATTTTGGCTATGGGGATTTCGGCCTAAAGGTGATATTCAAAAGCATGATGGTTATTTTTTTTTATGTTTAATGTCAATTTAATCTTATAGATCATGATAGGTTGTGGCAAGATCTTGCATGAAATTATGATGGTTTTGTTCTTTGGAATAATTGCATGGTAATAATATATTGAGAGTGTATTTAACACAAGATCAATGGTGATTATTTGTTCATGACTTGTGAATAAGTTTCAAGGTGATTGATGAATTATTATATGCTCATGGTGTGATTAAAATTGTTAAAGAGGTTAGAAGCATGCTAGGGTTTGTGTTGGAATATTGTACATAAATAAGCATGAATTTTGTGAATATAATGTAAAAAATGAATTTTATGATTAAATGTGCTTGTTGTTTTTTGTGCAAAAATGATGTTGTTTATGATGAGAATAATGTTTTGAGTGCTTAAATAAAATTTGCAAGTGTTTTGATGTTTTAAGAAGTTTGATGGGAAATTTAATTATGCCTTGAAATGATATTTTGTGTAAATAAATACCTATAGATTTTTTTTTATATATTTTTGAGAAAATATGAGTTTTTAAAAATAAGGATGGTGATTTTAATGATAAAATTTGATTGATGGAATTTTTGTTTAAAAATGTAAAATGTGTTTCAATAAAAAGAATTTGATTGGTATTTTGAAATAAATAAATAACCGAAATAATGGTAAAACTTAAAAGTGATATTTTTTAATATATTATGAGTGGTTATTTTAAAAGTTATGATTTTCTTTAACTGGATTAAGAAAAATGTTGGATTTAATTCACTTGTGATTTTTAAATAATGGCTTAAAGTTTAGTTTAAAAAGTTTTAAATATAGTTATTTAATTTTCACATATGAATTTGTGTTACATAAAATTAAGTATTTAAAATAATTCAAACAAAATATATTTTTCCTCCACTTAAAATTATTATTTTTCTCACAAGAAAATATGAAATTCTATTAACTTAAATTAAATTGTTATTTTCTAAGGAGACATGATAATCATAGGTATTTTCTATTTAAAATAATTGCCAATGCCTTTGCTTTTCTTTGTAATTAAAAATAATAAATGGGTCTTTTATATATTCTTAATGACTAAATAAAAATGTTTTTATGAAATAAAAAGAATGTCTTGGGAGACTTAATCAACCTAGCAACTTGAAGAAGATAAACAATGGTAAACAAAACATGCTACAAGTCTATTATTTTTAAAACGATAGAAGTAAGACGCATGGAATTATCGTTTTAAACGCCACATTTACGCAACGTTCCCACATATGCATGTTACATGCAAATTCACTTTTACGACCAAAATTATGTCTATTATGAAACCATGTAGTTTTTATAGAAAGACCATGCATGCAATATAAATAGAATGAGCATTATTCTTTTTATGACCTTATGTGCAATTAAGCATATGTGTATGTTGTGTGTAACTCCTACTATGTGTGCATGACCCATGCACACATGAGTTATATGAGAGGAAAAAATAGTAATTATACGAAGCTAAGAAATTTCGTTTTGATTATGGTGTTGTGGTTTTACTTAGCTTGGACCTGAGGTAGGAAGTTAGATAGAATTTATGATTGTTTATGATATGCATGGTAAGACTGTTTGTATGAATGAAAATGTTATGAGTTATGAAATGCTATAATGTGATGATATGTTGGCTTGTATGAATGCTGTATGATATGAATGGATGTTAGCGTGATGAACGCGACACATCAATAAAGAGGTTACTAAGGATATGAAGACGTAACCGAGTTATATGTAATGGTTGTTAGCGTGTTGAACGCGACTCAACGAATGGGTTACTAAGGATATGAAGACGTTACCTGAGTTACTAAGGATATAAAGACGTAACTCCAAGGGCGGACGTGCCGAGGTTATTCAACGACCAGAGACTCCTGTTTTCCTCAAAGGGTGGCATGGACAAGTTAGCGGGCCATGTTCACAAGGAATTGTTTATGATTATGTTATGATGTTTGGTGATGTTTATGATTTTGTTTTGATGTTCATGATATGATAGATGGTATTATGTTGACGTGGATATGTTTATGTTTATGCTATTGATGCCAATTTTATGATGATGCTATGATGTATAAAGATGAATGATAGTGTTTGTAATTTGTTGTATTCTTACTTGCTTGTTGTTTGTACTTCCTTACTGGGCTTTTAGCTCACCCTTTTACTTTCCCTTCCAGGTAGCAAATAGGTTTCTCTGTGGCACGCGTGGTGATGTGGGGAGTTCTATCATCCTGGTGTGTATGGCGTGGGGCATCCTATGGATGAGAAACGATCAACTTTAAATGCCAATTTTTAAAAATGTTAAGTTTAATGGGATTTTTCTTAAAATTTTCAGTGGGACTTAAAATTTTGTTTGTTTTAGAACTTTGCATAAAACTAATATTTTCTTTTTAAACTTTTGGGTCCAACTTGCATGTTTTAAGCGAGACCCCACTGAAACCTTTATAATAAGTGGCTTTCTATTATAAACCATTGAAAATGTGAATGTTTTATTAAGTACTAGTTTAAGGGCATTTTACAGATCATCCATTAGTCAATTACATGTCATTTATGAAACCCCACACAATTTTGATTAATCATGTATCTTTTAGAAACATGATTATCTAGGAGTGTCCAAAGTGTTTGTTTGAATTGTTTTGGAGAAATCAATTTCATGTAAACTACTAAGTCTTAAATTAGTTAAAACTTGGTAAATCACACCATACTAAAAACAATAGTTTTTATAGGTCTTTAAGATAACCAACATTATTTAAAAAATATTTTAGTAAAGTGAAATGAATGTAATGGATAATTATCTAGATCACATTAATTGTAGAAACATGCTCTTTTATTATTAAATTTATTTTGTAATTAATTACATTCGTAGGGTTATCAATAAACTAGTAATTAATTGATTAGTTTTAATAAACACGTTTATTCTGAAATAGTAAGTGGGAGAAGGTGAACATCTCAATGTGACCTGTGTTCTCCATTATTAGTACAACACCATGAAATATGAATAGGGCCTTGAGGCATCTTTGTTTCCGTCCCCCCTAAGGAGGGTTTCTAGACATATTAATACCAAGGTTCAGAGTGATGTATTTTAGGCTTGACCGACCCTAAGGCGACACTCTCTAAGTTAAGTCATGAATTTTGAAAATAATGGGTTACACTTACAAAGATGCAATTAAGCTTTTGTGGTGGATAATTTTTTCTTGACCTAACTAGCAGTAATTTATTTTTAAAAGAGAAAATAAGTAGTTATTTTAAGTTTTAAATAAGAAAGATAAGATTGTCTTATAAGATATCTAATTTTAACTTGACCGACCCTAAGGCGACACTCTATTTGTTGGGTACTTTTATTGTGGAATAGTAAATCCTAAATTTATGTGTTTTAATGGTTGCATTCATGCATCATATTTACTTTTCCAAATTATTGATATTTTTTCAAATAGTAATATTATTGTATTTTATTTCTTTCAATGAAAATGTCTCAAAACGATTGCAATGTAGTGATTGAACTTAATGATGAAAATATAATATTTTGGATGTAGTGATCCATTTTTTTTTTAGTATTTGTTATGTTTTATTTTAGTTGTTTGATTATTAGAAAATAATTGAATTATTTGTTTTGTGTGAATTATGATTTAAATTGATTTATTTAGAATAATTGTGAAATGTTTGTTTTATTATTAGTGTTACATTTTTATTTGGTGTGACAAAGTTATGTGATTAGAATAGGTTGCATTTTTTATTAAATGGGTGCGTGTGCCGAAATTATGTGTGTGTGGATTTGTTATATTTCTTTTAAATTAAGAAGATAAAAAAGGAAAGGAAAATGTGGGTTGTCATCCTTTGGGATAAGATGACAATACTTATATTTTGGATTGTGTTTACATGCAAATAAGGTTAAGGAGAGGTGTAAGAAGAGGAAATTGTGGGATTTAACTTATTTTGTGGAATAGGATTTGAGCTTTTTCACACTTGGGTTTTTCCTTAGGGTTAGGTTGTTGGGAAAACTTATACATGATCTTATTTATTTTCATGTAAATCATAGATTAAACAAATTAATATAAGAAAAACCTAGAACATGTTTCTATCATTTAATTTAAACAGAGATAATGATAAGAACACTTACCTTATGTGCAGCAAAATGAATAAGTCATTCATTCATTTTCTCTAACCATTGTATCCTTTCTGTCGTAGGGTATCACCAAAAAACTGAACCGATCTTCTAATTTCTTCATAATCTTCCAAAGTATCCTTAGAATCACCAATACTAGATTGGGAAATTTTCAACACATGAGATAGATACAGAGAGAGGAAGAGAAGAAGACAATATAGAAGCTTAGAAAATGACTTTTGTTGTAGAGAGAGTCTAAAACCCTAAAGCATCAAAATTAGATCTTCAAATCATCTATTTTCAACTCTCACTTAGCATTCCTTTTATAGGCTCAATTAGGTCACTTATTTAAATTAAAAAAATTAATAAAATAATAGGTAATATCAACCATTAGGTCGAATTTATCATGGACTTTAGGCCCGTGAAATTTTCCATTTAATTATAAGTCTGTTGGACTTAAAATCTAGGCTCGTATTATTTTCTATTGATTAATTAATTAAATAATTATTTAAATCCTTTCTCAAATTAATTATTTATAATTTGAGCCTTGATTTAAACTTGTTTATTAATTTAGACACCAATTTATCTTAATCAATAAAGTTGTCCTAAAATCTCTTTTCTTCTCTAAATTGCATAACTCCGTGAAACTATCCAAAATTTATATGGTCAACTTTGATAATTCTAATAGATAATTAAATCAATTAATTGAGACTATCTAGATGATTGTATCCAAGGTACAGTGGGGACCATGTGCCTATGAAATCAAGCTCCAATAAGTTATCATAAATTTACCAACTTATTAATTCCTTGTGACTCCACTAAAGACTTAGAATTGCACTCTTGAATTCAAATAACACTGTATAAGCAATATATATACGTTATTAGCTATTCATTGTTACAACCATAATTATCACTTAATTCTCTTTAGACGGTCTACAATGAGATGGGACTAAAATACCGTATTACCCCTCATTGTATTTTATCATTAAAACACTTAGTTCTTTATAAATGATATTTCAGTAAACTAATATTAATTACTGAAATGAGATCTCTATCATTTAGCACCTTGAACCAAACTAAAAGGAAACCATCATTTTATTTCTTCATCAGAAGCTATAGATGTTCATATCTATGATTAACACTTCAATCAATTATACTACCGAGTTCCCAAGATGTAAGTATGGGCTAGTCCGTAGGTTAAGCTGGTAACGAAGAAGTCAAAGAACTCAAATAATACAATCAGTTAGAATACTAACCACTCAGAATTGATATTGAATTGACCTATGGTCAACTATATGATATGACTAGAATAGATAATAACAATATGTTTACTTATCCTATCTACTGTCAATATTGGTCCAGTCTGATGTAACAAATACATCCGATCTTATCTACTTTGCTAATGTTCTGGAAAGAACATAACACTACAATGTGTAAGTAGATAATATCGTGGATTGGCAAGTTAGTGTAAATCCTGTGCACGGACTAATCTTAGGAATAACTCATTTTGAACATATAATCATATTTATATTCCACTGTGATTACATCACTATAAATATGATTAGTTATATGCTCAGGATTTAATAGAAGTTTATATTAAACAAATAATCATGAAAATAAAACATGTGAGCAAAGTGATTGACCAAGTCAAAAATGATTTATATTCTTGTATTGATAATAAAATGAGATTACAAAGAAATTGGGTTTTAATTAGGGCATAAAACCCCAACAAACTCCCACTTGCACTAATTGAAACTAATGCCTTAATTCTACTAATCTCATTTCCTTGATATGCATATCAAATGTTGCTTCTAGCAGTGTCTTTCTAAACGGATTCTCAAGATTGTCTTCAGATGCAATCTTCATAACCTTTACATCTCCTCTGGCCACGTATTCTCGAATTATGTGATACTTCCTTTCTATATGCTTACTCATCTTGTGACTTCGTGGTTCTTTCGAGTTGGCTATCGCTCTTGTGTTGTCACAAAACAACATAAGAGGTTTATCCATATCTGGAAAAACACCAAAATCTAAATAGAACTTCTTTAGCCAGACTATTTCCTTAGTTACTTCAAACGCAGCTATGTACTCAGCCTCCCTGGTGGAATCTGAGACCGTAGACTGCTTTACGCGTCTCCATATCACAACTCCACCCCCAAGAGTAAACACAATTCTAGAAGTAGACTTCATTTCATCGACATCAGTCTGAAAATCTGAATCAGTGTAGCCTAAAGGGTTCAGAACACCACCCGTGTAGACTAACATATAATCCCTAGTTCGTCTTAAATTTTAGGATATGCTTAACTTCTATCCAATGTTCTTGTCCTAAGTTTGACTGATATCTGCTCACTACTCCCACTGCATAGCAGATATCTGGTCTAATACACAACATAGCATACATCAGACTTCTAACTGTAGATGCGTAAGAACTTTTCTCATTACATCTTCCTCTTCAGGAGTTTGGGGAGACTGCTTCTTTGAAAGATGAATTCCATGGCGGGACGGTAGACATCCTTTCTTGGAATTTGTCATTGAGAAACATTCAAGAACTTTATCAATGTAAGTAGCTTGGGATAGAGCTAACAGTTTGTTTTTCTATCCCTAATGATCTGGATACCTAGAACATAACTAGCTTCACCCAAATCCTTCATCTGGAATTCAATGCTCAGCCAATTCTTCACATCTGATAATTTCTTAACATTGTTTCCAATGAGTAAGATATCATCTACATAAAGAACCAACATTACCACTATTTGATTTGCCTTCAGTTGGTAAACACAAGACTCATCAATATTTTGTTCAGAACCATAGGTTTTGATTTTCTCATCTAACCTAAGGTTCTAGGAATGAGAAGTTTGCTTAAGTCCATAAATGGACCTATTCAACTTGCAAACCAACTACGTTAAATCCTTTTGGTTGATCCATATAAATGGCTTCATCAAGCTTTCCATTAAGAAAAGCTATCTTGATGTTCCTTTTACAGATCTCATAGTCGAGAGTTGTTGTTATGGATAAGAGGATGCGAATGGACTTGAGCATGACTACGGGATTAAAAGTTTCCTCATAGTCCACACCTCTTCTTTGGGTATAACCCGTTGCCAACAATCGAGCTTTATAAGTTTCGATCTTTCCATCAACACCTCGTTTCTTCTTATATTTCAACTTGCACCCAATGGCCATAAAGTCACTAGGTGCTTCCACAAGATCCAAGACGGAATTAAAGTACATGGACTCCATTTCCTGTTTCATGGCTTCTGTTTACCGAGTTTTTCGGAAACGAATACAAACAGAATAATAAAAAGATAAGAACTGTAGAAATGCTGAAATGTAACTAAACAAACAGTGTTTTTACGTGGTTCAGGCGTTAACAAGCCCTAGTCCACGAGTCGATGTTATTATACTTGGAAAAGGTTACAGTAAGATGGCTGGTGCACAAGAACTTCACACACTCACAGTGTTTCTCTCGGGTTCTCTTGAAGAAGATGAAGCTAAAGAGATTTCAGTAGAGTTTTTGCTATGTCCTTTGTTGGTCGTCCCTCTTCTTGTAAAATGAAGGGGTCTTTATAGCTAGGGTTTCGGATTAGGGTTTTTCTCTACGTACATGGGTCTTAATTACACCAGCCATAAATAGGGATACAATTACTGTAGTAGTATGGCTACAAGACTCTATGTGGGGATATTTACGTGAAAGTATGGGGAACACACAAAGTCAGCCGTCTTTTCCAAGTTTTCAGCGGAACAGTAGGCGAAAAGGTACCCTTAGGCGTGCTGGGATGTGTGCGACTTTGACCTGACGGGCGTGTCAGGCGGGATCCTGTGTCAGGCGGATATCATTCCAAATATGCCTCCTCCAGGACTCGACCGTTTGGCTTTGTTCCGTGCGAGGCACGGAACTGTTTCCGCAGAGACCACTCGAAGAGCTTCTCCTGGAAGGGGCTTCCCCGAAGGATACCCCTTCGGGAGTCCGGGAGAGTTGACGAGTTTCCGTGTTGTGTTTGCTTGGAAGAGTATCCGGACACTAAACGGGAGAGGCGAAGCCTTTCTGTTCATCCGCGAGCTCTGGTCACCTACCGTGAAAGACATCGATAATTCTGCTTCCCCGAGGACATCAATCTAAACGCTATCCGGAAATCTGGATAACATTTACCCCCCAAGGTCACGGAGCTTTGAGAGATCCGGGAGCTTGTACAGTCCTCCGGGTATTTTGGTCTCTTAGATTAGGCGAGGGGGCACCTTTTGTGTTCCCGGAAGGGTTCCTTTTTCCCGCCTGAGTGTTAGTTATGAAAAAGAAAGGGAATTTCTTCTGTTTGAACTCGAGTACTCAAGTGCAGCAAGGACCACGTGTCATTCTGGGAATGGTTCTGCGACCAAGACGTGTGCGTGAGGCGTCTGGTTGAGTATGCGTGCGTCAGTCATTTGAATAATGATTTGACGGTTTTAATGGTACTCCGGGCCCGAGGTGGTGTAATGATGGGAAATAAATACTTTATTCCCATCCGAGGAGTCATAAATAGGATCGTCGCTTCATCTCCAGCCGTTGGATCTGATGCACACGGAATGGGAAGATCGGGACCGTCCATTTGAGGAATTCGAAACGACTTCTTCCCTGCTATAAAAACGAGGGAAAGGACCTTTCTTCCTCTTTACGCTTTCAGATTCTCTATCTTTAGGATTTTCAGATTTCCAAACCTTCGAACTCTCAGGCTTCCCAGCTTACGTTCCCCCGAACTTGCCATTTCTTTTGGTAAGTATCTGGAAACTTTTCTTTTGATTTGGCAGTGGGTTTATTCGCCGAAGTTCCTGGTTTGAATCGCCGTTCGTCTTTGCAGCTTTTACTTCTCGTGATCGTGCTGTGCAGTGATCCAGTTACTCCTTCAACCTCCAACTACCCGAATATCAGTAAGTATTTCTACTTTGCTCTTTCCTCCCAAACCTTAGGTTGTTGGTAGTTGTTAGAGTAGAGGTTTCTGCCATTATCGCTTATGTGCATGCGTGAATAGGGCTTTGGTAGGCATGTGATTGATGTGAGTCGATAAGTAGCCTTTTTTGCATGCTTGGACGATCTGCGTTTGGAAAGTCGTTCCTTGTTTTGCTGTTTTAAGGCATAAGCATGAACGCCTTTAGGGTGTTTTTCTCTGGAAAAACACTTCTTTTGGTGGGCTTAGGCTCGGAGTCGGAGTCTGGTTCCTTGCTGCCCTTCGGGTGGCATGGTGCCAATCCCTCGGTAAGCTCGGTGGGAGCCTCTCCAAGCAGTTTTCGGGGAGGGTCTCCCCGACGCCTTTGATACCACTAGGGTATGACAAGGGTGCTGACTGCTTAGAGTGTTTTCTTCTTTCTTTCTTTTGTCCAGTGACGAACATCTCAAAGGAACAACTCCTTGCTGTGGGGGAGGCTGATTCTGCCCAAGAGAAGGGTTCCCCTGTCGTTGGTGCAAAGGGGAAAGGAAAGGCGAAAGTGGTCGCGGCTAGCCCATCGACTTCCAATAGTTCCATTTGGGAGATGGACCAAAACCCGAACCTTTTCAGGAATTATGGCATGCTGGAGCTGTATTCCTCCGAGGCAGGCCTGAAGAACATCCCAGGTCTGATGTGGCATCGTCTGTCGGTGCTGGGCGAGTCGGCTAGCCAGAGTCACGAGGGCTTCGGTGCCTGGAGCTGGGCACACATAGTGTGTGGGGCGCACTTGCCCCTAAGGAGCTACTTTGCCAATTTCTGTGTGAAGGCGGGGATTGCCCCCTTCCAGTTTATTCCTCCCAGCTACAAGCTCCTAGCAGGGTGGTTCATCTTTTGCAAGTCCCGTAAACTGGAAGCTCCTACCCCGGAGGAGGTGCTGTACTTCTACGGGTTGAAGTCTCAGCCTATGAGGGGACATTCAGACAAGGTGGGGTTTTACAGGCTGGAAAGGCACCCGGACGTGATGTGCCCCACCTGTCATACCGCGAGGGTTCCAGACCTCCGGGAATACTGGTTCCTGACGACTGGCTTTCCGCTGAAGAGGGTGCCAGCCCTATCTTTGGACTTCAAAATCCCTGGTAAGTGTTCCTTCCTCTCCTTTTCAACTTTGTTTCTTTGCGTTTGATTTGCCTTTTGGTAGGATCTCTAACGCTCGTATTTGAATTTTGCAGAAGTCGTTCCGCGGACACCTCGCTGCGCGGAGATGATAAGGAGGTCCAAGTTCTACGAAGGGCTTTCTGAGGAAGAGTTGAAAGTGGAGGGACTTGTGACCTCCGAATCGTTGAGGGAGTATGGGTTACTTGCCTCCTTCCAAAACATCGAGCCAGTGAGTGGCAGGGGGCAAACTCAGGTGTCAGCTGACATCCGGGAGCAGATTGCCCTAGAGCTGTCTAAGGTGATCACCCAAGCAGCCCGGGACGAAAATACTTTATCTCCTAGTTGGGCGGAGAGGTTCCCCGACCCCCAGCCGGAGGAAGAGGAGATCGAGGCTCGCCACGCCGCGGCTTACCCTAACGAAGGGGCTCCGGGGGCTAGCACCTCCGGGAGAGGTAAGACTAGTTTTCGATTGATCCACACCCCCAGCCTGTCTGAGGTTTCCCGGACCTCTCAGATGGGGTTTGATCCCCGTTTCCTTAGGCTAGATCCGCGTAGGATACCCTTCGACAGATATTGCGATAGGGTAGATGAGCTCCTCTGGTGTCTGAGTGACGGTAGTCTGCCAGAAGGTGTCATCATGGTTGACCCTTCTTCTCTCAGCATGTCATTCCCGGACTTCAAGGAGTACGGGAGCTTCCTGGAGCAGGAAGCGATGTTTTGTTTTGCTCGGGGAAGGCCATCCACGTTTCTCGTGCATGGTCGTCCCTTTCAAACTTTTCTTTTTCTTGTTTCTTGTTCCCTGCTGGCGGGCTTGCTTGTGCTTTTATGTTGTTGATTGTCTTGTCTTCCGCTTATCTTCTTTCTCATTGCTTGTTGGTTCGTTAACCTTGCTTTGTACGTTTCTTGCAGAGTATCCAGAAGCCAAGATGTTGGGGAGGGTTACTTTGCTCATTAAGAAGGCTGCCACCAGCCAAGACCCGTCCACGGGGAAAGGACGGAAGACCAAGGCTGGTAGGGGAGGTAAAGCTGCCTCCCCCAAGAAGACAAGTGGCGAGGCGCAAGCGTCTCCGAGGGTAGAGAAGTCTCCTGCTGACGGGCCTTCCGAGACTATGATGGTCTCGAGTAGCAGCAGCGACGGGGAAGGGCTTGTGTTCCCCGTGAGGACAACTGGGGTGAGCAAGCGTCCCGGAGAAGATGCTGAGGGCGCTAAGAACAAACGCCTTAGACACTCTTCTCCCGGTCGAAGGCAACAACAACAGCAACGACAGCAACCACAACTACAACAACAGCAGCAACAAGAACACCAGAGACAATCACCAACGTCACAGCAGCAGCAACAACAACATCCAAACCAGCAGCAGCAACAAGGGCAATTACTTCTGCTGCCGCAGCAGCAAAAGCAACAGACCGGGGCCTTAATACCCCGTCTGCCTCCTCCTCCAGCCCAAAGGGGGTCCACCCTTCCGGGGTCTCCTTCTTCTCAGACAACCAACCTTCCTCTGCCTGGCCTGAAGTTCCACTTTCCGCAGAAGCCAACCAGTTTCCCCGCTGCTCTCCTGGAGGGTGTAAGACGGGCCGATAGTTTTTTGAAGAGGCGGTTAGAGGCGGAGAAGGCTGTTACTCAGGGAAGGGCAGATAACTTGTCTGTCGTGAAGAGAGCTGAGCTGGCCGAGGGGGTGAGATCCCTTCACCCGACCGGAGCGGTTTTGGATGGTCCAGCCTTGGAGAAGAGGCTGGTGCCTAGGCTCGGACGTGCATTGGCGCCGTTCGGAGCTGAGATGATGGAGGACATGGCCCTGAGCTTATGCGAGCTCAATTCTGAGAAATGGGCCATCAGTAGCAGTAAGGATCCGCTGTTACTGACACACGCTGTGAAGCAGCAACTGTCCGGGGTAAGCCGTCAGTTGTTATTTTTTGGGATCATCTGTCTTTTTGTCCGGCTTTAGCTCATTCTGTTGTCTTTCCTTGCAGGCCTCTATGATCGCGGAACGCTCGTTCCGGGAGGTTGGTGCAGTTCTGGTTCAACTGGAGGAGAGCCAGCTGGCTCGCCAGGCCTTGGAGGCGGAGAAGCAGAAACTGACCCAACAGGCCTTGGAGGCTTCGGAGAAGATTGATCAGGCCCGGCGCACGACTGAGGAAGAGGCGGACAAGAAATATCTTGCCAAATATCAAGAGTACCGGGCCAAGGCAGAGAATGAGTTTAGACAGCGGTCGGATGGGATGAAGGTCGAAAACTCCAAGCTCCGGGAAGAGCTGTCCCAAGCTAAGGTGGAGAAGGATACCCTGGAAGCTCGCTTGCAATCAAAAAATGATCTCCTCCTTAAGCAGCAAGAGGAATATTCCACTCTTCAGAGTAAGCTGCATGAGGAGGAGCAACTCCATCAGAGGAGCAGGGATCTCGTGTCTATGCTGCAGTTGGGGCTCGCCGAGAAGGATAAAGAGATCGGGGCCTTACAATTCACTGCCAGGGGGCATGTGACCGAGAAGCAATCCGTGCTGAGCCAAAATAGGGAACAGCGCAAGGAGATTGATTCTCTTAAGGGGGAGCGTGATGCCTCCAAGGCCGAAATGGAAAAATTGAGGGCTCAACTAACTGTCGCGGAGGCACAGCTGGCAACCTCCGAGGCGGAGCGCTTGAAGGAGAAGGAGGATGCTGAGGTGATACTGAACAGGACGATTAATATATCGCATGTGGTCCTCATGCATCAACTCTGGAAAGTGAACCCAGAGGTATTAGGCTATCTGGGAGATGATGCCGAAGCCATGAGGGAGAAGCTACTCGTGTGGGATCAAGGCCCAGAGGCGTACGTCCAAACTTACAACATTGACGAACGTGCTGGAGCTCCTGAGGTGGGAGATCCCGGAGAGGCAGGGACCTCTGAACCTTCTCATGACAAAGTTCCGCCTTCCAATGAGCCGACTCCGCCAGCCTCAGTTGAAACCGATGCCCCCGAAGCTGCGGTCGTGGAAGCTGTAGTTACCCCCAATGCTTGAAGGGGTTTTATCTTTAATTATTTTTCATTTTGAGTTTTTCATTGCGGACATATTTGCCATAATTATAGCATTCTCCTTTCTTTTCTGCCGAGTTCTTTATTTATCTTTGCGCTTAGGGTAGACATTTATACGGTAGAAACTGTTGTAGGGGCGTATAAGGTTTTGGTTCCAACGGCCAAAACCTATGCACTTCCCACTTGAAGCTTTAACGGATGATGTCTTTTCCCACGTAGTTTCTTGGTTACGAAGGTTTCCTGGTTCCAACGGCCAGGCTCCTTTCACCGTATTTTAGCTTTCCTGAGGCAAATAGCCAATCCCGGGACTTGTAGTTATACTGTTCGCTGGGATTGCTAAGGTGAGTCGTTCCATGGTTTGGAACGGGAGTTCTTTTGGTGAGCGTCGCTAGACTTAAGGTTAGATCTTTACGAAGCAAAACTAACTGTTGTTGCGAACCTCATGGTGGCTGACTTCAGGGACCTGGCATGGAGCCCTGCGAGGCAAGGCACATTGCTGTCGGGGAAATCGCCACGCCCACCAGGTGTGATCCCGGAGCAGGGGCTTTGCGAAGCAAGGCCGGCTGTGAGTGGGGGATCGACCATGTCTGCTTCTGGAGCTGAAACTTGCAATGGCCAAGGAGCTCGCCATGCATTATTTTGTGAGATCCGGAGTTGGAGCCTGCGAAGCAAGGCTTACAATGGTCGCGGATCTTGCCATCTTTCGCCTTGCGGGACCCGAAGCTGGAGCTTGCGAAGCAGAGCTTTACAGCGATCACGGATCTTGCCATTTTTCGCCTTGCGAGACCCGGAGCTGGAGCTTGCGAAGCAAAGCTTTACAGCAATCACGGATCTTGCCATTTTTCGCCTTGCGGGACCCGGAGCTGGAGCTTGCGAAACAAAGCTCTACAGCGCTCGCGGATCTTGCCATCTTTCGCCTTGCGGGACCCGGAGCTGGAGCTTGCGAAGCAAAGCTCTACAGCGCTCGCGGATCTTGCCATCTTTCGCCTTGCGAGACCCGGAGCTGGAGCTTGCGAAGCAAAGCTCTACAGCGATCGCAAAGTATTCTGCAAAGGACTTGTCAGGGAGTTGGGGGTGTTTTAGCGTAGCTCTATGAACGTGCCTCAGCCCCCAGTCCCGTCCATCGCTGGGCTACACAGGAGATAATTTTCATGATACATAATGGCAGGCATTTCCATGGCAATTTTCACATAAGCACATAATGCACATATGACACGTAATGCCAGCATGTTCATGGCAACAAATAAACCTAAGCTTAACAATTTAAACATTTCAAACAATTTAAAAATTTCAAACACAATGCTAGCACATAAGTGGTGTTCTGTGTACGTTTTGTTCAAGGGGCGTATGACTATGCCTTAGCCATGTATACCCCCCAAGTGAGCGTGGGGTCCGGACGTCTCCGGACCACGTGGTCACTTGTTAAAACGCAGCTTTGAACACAGGGATAAAAAGTGCAGTAAAAGCGGAGTGAATCCCTCCGTGTTTCATTAAATGAGCCTGCTAGGCGTGAGTTTTACAACAGGGAGGATTATTTCCACATTTTTCACTTTTGCTAACTTCACCAAGGACTTCCGACTGGATGGTCCGGGGCCTACTGGTAGTAACGGCGGAGGTGCTCCGCGTTCCAGGCGCGCGGGACTTTAGATCCGTCGAGTCTCTTTAAGTGATACGTCCCATGGCCCACTTTTTCTTGGACTTCGTAGGGGCCTTCCCAGTTGGGTCCGAGGACTCCTACTCCCGGATCCTGCGTAGCAGGAAATACTCTCCGTAGGACAAGATCCCCAACTTCGAATGTACGGCTCTTGACTCTCGTGTTAAAGTGTCGGGCTATCTTGCCCTGGTACATTTTTAGTTGGACCTGCGACTGCTCCCGGAGCTCTTCGATCATGTCCAAGGACTCCTGGAGAAAGGCATGGTTCCGGGTAGGATCGTAGGTGTCTTGCCTGTGAGAGGGGATCATAGTTTCTACTGGGATGACGGCCTCGCAACCGAAGGTCATGGAATAAGGCGTGTGCCCCGTCGAAGTTCTCTCTGTTGTGCGATAGGCCCAAAGTACTCGCGGAAGTTCTTCCGGCCAGTGAGCCTTGCAGGCTTGGAGTTTTTTCTTCAACGTGGTCTTTAATATTTTGTTTACAGCTTCCACTTTCCCATTAGCCTGGGGTCTGGCGACTGCGGAAAAGCTTTTGATAATTCCATGCGAAGCACAGAAGTTCGTGAAGTGTTCACTGTCAAATTGTTTTCCTTTGTCGGACACAATTTTTCGTGGAAGCCCAAAACGACACACTATATTCCTGATGACAAAGTCCAGTGCTTTTTTAGATGTGACCGTGTTCATAGGTTCAGCTTCAGCCCATTTGGTGAAGTAGTCTACCGCGACTATGGCGTACTTCACTCCACCCTTTCCAGTTGGGAGGGAACCTACTAGGTCAATGCCCCAAACGGCGAACGGCCAGGGGCTGGTCATTAGGGTAATTTCTGTAGGCGGCGCTCGCGGAACCTTGGCGTACCTCTGGCACTGCTCAAATTTCCTGACATAATCCACACAATCCTTCTTCATGGTGGGCCAGAAGTATCCTTGTCGAAGGATCTTTTTGGAGAGGCTCAGCCCGGAGGTATGATCGCCACAGAAGCCTCCGTGAATCTCATGGATGATGGCGCTGACTTCGGTTCCGACAACACACCTAAGGAAGGGTATGGACAACCCCCTGCGGTAAAGCTTTCCATCCATAACCACGTATCGGGGAGCTTGATATTGGAGCTTCCTTGCGTCAGCTTTATCAGTGGGGAGCTCTCCGGTGGTGAGAAATCTGAGGATGGGTCCTATCCAGGAGTGGGAATGGTCGATGATGGCGTTTATCCTTCGTGTCTCAGTACTGGGGGCTTCTAAGTGCCCGATGGGGACTAAGCCATACTGTTCAATCTCCGGGTCCGTTGCAAGCTTGGCCAGCGTGTCCGCGAGTGAGTTCTGGTCCCGGGGGACCTGGCGGATTTGGTAGCCTTTGAAATGCTGCAGTAGGTCGCGGGAGAGAGACACGTAGGCAGCCATCCTTTCGCCTTTCGTCTGGTATTCCCCGGATATTTGGTTTACCACAAGTAGGGAGTCGCTGTATACTTCGATTTTTTGGGCTCCGACTTCTCTGGCCAGTCGTAACCCAGCTAACATGGCTTCGTGTTCTGCCTCGTTGTTGGATGATGGGAACGCGAAACGGATGGCGCTCTGGAGCTGATGCCCTTGGGGAGATATTAGGATGACCCCCGCTCCAGCTCCTTTTTCATTTGAGGCTCCGTCTACATAGACCTTCCAGGTGGGAAGTTCCGGGACAGGATCTTCCGGGAGGTCATTCATTCCGAGCATTCCACAATAAAGTCTGCGAGAGCTTGACCTTTTATGGAAACACGTGGTTGGTAGTGGACGTCGAACTGGCTCAGTTCCATGGCCCACTTAAGCAATCTGCCCGAAGACTCGGGCTTCTGCAGGACTTGTCGGAGAGGGTGGTTGGTGAGTACTTTGATGGTGTGCGCCTGGAAATATGGCCTCATCTTCCGTGAAGCAATCAGCAAGCAGAGGGAGAGTTTCTCGATCATTGAATATCTGGACTCGGCGTCCAATAACCTCTTGCTTACGTAATACACAGGGAGCTGGATACGGCCATCTTCCCGGACGAGAGCGGCACTCACTGCGTGCTCAGTCACAGCTAAGTATAAGAACAACGCCTCTCCTTCGACAGGTTTGGACAGAATGGGAGCTCGGGTTAAATGTTCTTTGAGGTGTTGGAAGGCTGCTTCGCATTCGGGGGTCCACTCGAACTTCTTGTTTCCTCGCAACACATTGAAGAAGGGGATACACTTGTCAGTGGCCTTGGATACGAAGCGGCTGAGAGCAGCTATCCTTCCGGTAACGCTCTGGACATCCTTATGTTTCCGGGGGGAAGGCATATCTATGAACGCCTTTATTTTCTCAGGGTTGGCTTCCACTCCGCGGGAGCTGACAATGAAACCGAGGAACTTCCCAGACGAGACCCCGAAAGTACATTTCTTTGGATTTAGTTTCATCCCGTACTTTCGGATCACGGCGAAAGCTTCCTCAAGGTCGTCACTGTGGTCCCCGGAGGTCTTGGACTTTACCAACATGTCGTCCACGTACACCTCCATGTTCCTCCCCAGTTGGTCCTTGAACATTCTGTTTACCAGACGCTGGTACGTCGCCCCAGCATTCTTCAAACCGAAAGGCATGACCACGTAACAGTAGACACCCTTGTCCGTGAGGAAGCTGGTGTGTTCCTGGTCCGCGACATGCATCTTGATCTGGTTGTATCCGGAGTATGCATCCATGAAGGATAAGAGTTCGTACCCGGAAGTAGCGTCTACCATCTGATCGATTCGCGGAAGAGGGAAACAATCTTTCGGGCAGGCCTTATTTAGGTCCGTGAAGTCAATGCACATTCTCCAGGACCCATTGGGTTTCGGGACCAGAACTGGGTTGGCCAACCACACGGGATAGTGCGACTCCTGGAGAAAGCCTATGGACATCAATTTGTCCACTTCAGCTTTGACGGCTTCGGCTCTCACTGGGTCCAGCAGCCTCCTCTTTTGGCGAATTGGAGTTGCAGATGGGTCTATGTTGAGTGCGTGGCACGCAACATTGGGATTAATCCCCGTCATATCAGCGTGGCACCATGCCAGGATATCCTGATTATCCTTCACAGTGGCCACGATCTTATCTCGAATGGCCGACGGCATGTTTTTCCCCACCTGAATGACTTTGGTGGGTTCTCCCGGGTTGAGGATCACCTCTTCGACTTCCTCCATCGGCTCTATTGCTTTCTCGATTCCCACTCTTGGGTCGAGTTCGTCAAAGTATGCCTCCTGAGCACCCCCAGTTTCTGGTAATTCTTCCGCCAAAGGAATGGCAGCAAACGTCTCTTGGACCGTGTAGACGGATCGGACGGAGACGTTATAACAGCTCCGTGCACTTCTTTGGTCTCCTCGGAGGGTGCCAATACGCCCATCGTCGCATGGAAACTTCAAACATAAGTGGCGTATCGAGGTTATGGCCCCACAATCGATCAGGACCGGTCGGCCTAAGATGGCATTATACGCCGTGGGGCAGTCGACCACCACGAATGTGCTATGCTTGAAGGCACAAGCGTCGCTTTCTCCTCTGAGGGTGACTGGAAGTTGAATTTTGCCTAATGGCATGAGTGCGTCCCCATTGAACCCTTGAAGCTGGATGGGGCATGGGGCCAGGTCTGTCTCGGTCAATCCGATCGCGTGGAAGGCCGCTTTGAAGAGGATGTTTACGGAGCTTCCGTTATCGACCAAGATCCGCGAGACCTTCTTATTGGCAATCTGGGCTTCCACCACGAGGGGATCGTTGTGGGGGAAGTGCACATGTCGAGCATCGTCCTCCGTGAAGGTGATGGGAAGATCCATCATTCGGGGACGTTGAGCAGGTGATTGAACCAAGGCGCACATCTCCTAGGTGTGTTCTAACTCCCTCAAGTACCTCTTCTGGGAGTTGCGGGTGCTTCCGGCAAGGTGCGGTCCTCCGGAAATGGTGGCTACGTGTCCGTCAACGGGTGGCGGAGCAAGGCCGGGCGGATATGGGTTGCCCGGTCCTGGAGCCAACAAGGCAATGGGCGCCGGAGCGGGTGGAGCAGGAAGCGCCGGGTACTGAGACCCGGGAGCTTGGGGGTGACCGGCTCCAGGAGCGCTAGCGGTCCCCCTCTGTCCCGGGGAATATGCAGCTCCGTGAACTACCCCCTGTCCGGGATAGATAATGGGTATCCTCACCCACTGACCGAGGTGTCCCGCTCTTGCCAGGGACTCGATCTCATCCTTCAGCTGAAGGCACTCGTTCGTGGTGTGCCCCACGTCTCCGTGGAACTCACACCTTTTATTGGAGTCTCGCGGACGTCTTCCTCCGTGAGACACTTTCGGGGGCTTCCTGTAGTTGACCATATTACAGGTCGCCCGATAGACATTCTCTCGCGAGTCTATCAAACTGGTATATTCCGTGAACTTGGGCTCATAGTCCTTCCGGGGCTTCTTTGAATGGTCTCCCTGGTTGGAGTTTCTTCGGCTTCGTTTGCTCCGCGATTGGCTCAAATTTCGTTCTGGGGCTTCCGCTTGCGGCTGCGGCATGCCAGGAGCGATACTACATCCGGTTTGTACGGCTCCGTACCCAGAGAAATGGGTTTGACTCGGCGTCTGAGCAGACGCGGAAGGCCCGTACACACTTGGAGTGAATTGGGCTCCTGGAAGCGTGAGGGCTGGTGCGGGAGCTTGCGAAGCAAAGCTCGGCGCAGTCACGGAAGGCATTGGAGCTGGGGGGAACTCCAAATGCCTGCTGGTAGGCATCCTCAAGGTTGATGATTCCCTGAGCCTTTGACATGAATTCGGACAGCGTTTCTGCCCGTTTCCTCTGCATTTCCCCCCATAGCAGGGAGCCGACAGTAAGGCCCGATTGGAGGGCGATCAGCTTCATGTCATCGCTGACCTTGGTCTTTGCAGCAGCTTCCATCATTCTTTGAATGAAAGCTTTGAGGTTCTCAGTGGGTTGCTGCTTGATGTTGGTTAAGGAACCAACCTCCATGTCGTGGTCGCGGGCAGCAATAAACTGCCTCCTGAATGTGGACTGTAGCTCCTTCCAACTGTGGATTGATCCGGGAGCTAATCTTTTCCACCAGTCCTCCGTGGACCTGGTAAGGGTGAGTGAGAAGCACATGCATTTGGCGTCCTCACTGACACGCGCCACTTGCATCATTTTGTTGTATTTAGCTAGGTGGGTACGCGGGTCTGTCCTCCCATCATATAATTCTATGTGGGGCATTTTGAAGTTATCCGGGAGGGACGTTTCCGCGATCCTCCGAATACATGGTTCCGGGTCTTCCTCCTCAGAGTCTGACAGGGCCCCACTTTGCTTCCGGACCAGCTTGGTCAAGGCAGCAATCTGTTCCTCGAGCCTCTTCGTATCACTCTCCGGGAGGTCACGTCCCCGGAGCTTGTCATTAATATGATTTCGGAGGTCATCTCCGCGAGGCCGGGCCTTTTCTCCTTTGGCCTTTTCATACTTGGCCTCCAACCTTCTTCTTAGGTCCACCGTGGACCAGCTATCTTTGGAGTGCGAGTTCGCAGCCCGACCGTCCTGGTTGACAGAATCACTGGGGCGGTTGTTCCTTCCCCTAGGCCTGGGTGCCTTAGCACCGGGCCTTTTTAGGCACGGAGTGCCCCCTTGGGGCTGAAGGACGTCTGGGCTTAGGAGCGCCAGAGACCTTCTGCGCGCGGGGGGGGGGGGGCAGTCGGCCTTGTGATTCACGCCTTTAGGAGGTGCAGGGGCGTCAGTGCGCACAGGCTCTCCAACTTTTTCTTTGCCCTTGTTAGGGGCGGCTTTGGATGGTCCAGCAGCGGCTGGATCCGGCATAGCAGCATCAGCACCACCTAAAACAGAGGCGTCCTCGTCCGAGTCGCCTAGGTCTCCGAACTTGCTTTGGAGGCGCTCCATCATGCGCTGCATTTTTTCGGAGAGGCTCTCCTGCTCAGCAAGCTTGGCTTTGGTGACCTCCAGTTCTTCGGCTACTTGGACCAGTTCTGGGTCCTTCTCATAGTAGCAGCCGTCCTTGTAATAACCGTCTTGGACATACTCTTCTTCGTCTTCTAAGTATGTTGTATCTTCGGTACTGACCCGATCCTGGCGGGATGTCGGGTCTTCACCTTGGTAGTCCAAGGGTTCGCTTTGCACCACATCTTCCATCACGATATCGGGGTTGACCGTAGCATTTTTGTCAACAGTGGATTTTCTCGTAGTCACCATCTCTTTAGCACGAAGTGAATACAAAAAACGTACACAGAAAAAGAGCTGACTAACAACTTCCTATAGCTCTCAATGAAAGCACCAAAATGTTTACCGAGTTTTTCGGAAACGAATACAAACAGAATAATAAAAAGATAAGAACTGTAGAAATGCTGAAATGTAACTAAACAAACAGTGTTTTTACGTGGTTCAGGCGTTAACAAGCCCTAGTCCACGAGTCGATGTTATTATACTTGGAAAAGGTTACAGTAAGATGGCTGGTGCACAAGAACTTCACACACTCACAGTGTTTCTCTCGGGTTCTCTTGAAGAAGATGAAGCTAGAGAGATTTCAGTAGAGTTTTTGCTATGTCCTTTGTTGGTCGTCCCTCTTCTTGTAAAATGAAGGGGTCTTTATAGCTAGGGTTTCGGATTAGGGTTTTTCTCTACGTACATGGGTCTTAATTACACCAGCCATAAATAGGGATACAATTACTGTAGTAGTATGGCTACAAGACTCTATGTGGGGATATTTACGTGAAAGTATGGGGAACACACAAAGTCAGCCGTCTTTTCCAAGTTGTCAGCGGAACAGTAGGCGAAAAGGTACCCTTAGGCGTGCTGGGATGTGTGCGGCTTTGACCTGACGGGCGTGTCAGGCGGGATCCTGTGTCAGGCGGATATCATTCCAAATATGCCTCCTCCAGGACTCGACCGTTTGGCTTTGTTCCGTGCGAGGCACGAAACTGTTTCCGCGGAGACCACTCGAAGAGCTTCTCCTGGAAGGGGCTTCCCCGAAGGATACCCCTTCGGGAGTCCGGGAGAGTTGACGAGTTTCCGTGTTGTGTTTGCTTGGAAGAGTATCCGGACACTAAACGGGAGAGGCGAAGCCTTTCTGTTCATCCGCGAGCTCTGGTCACCTACCGTGAAAGACATCGATAATTCTGCTTCCCCGAGGACATCAATCTAAACGCTATCTGGAAATCTGGATAACAGCTTCGAGCCATAGTTCCTTTTCAGAGATAGCTGTTTCCTGTTTGAAAGAAGACAGATCATCGTCAGTAGTGCCACTAACAACCATATTGGTTTCACCATCCAAACCATAACGAACTGGGTTCTTAGAAACCCTCCCTCTGTGACGAGGCTCCAGGACTGTTTGCTCAGGAACAGTGGTACTTTCTTCATTTACATCGAATTGCGTCGGTTAGACATCAAGAGTGAGAATTTCATCATCAACTTGCATTGGTGACAATGGAACATTGGTTGGAGTCAATTCTTCAACTGTCTTCTCTAAAACTAATTTGTTGCGCCGTTTGAAGTTTTGGACACTTTCTTTACTGAATGACTATAAAAAAGTCCACCCTGAGTGCCTTTAGGATTGCCAACAAACATGCAAACTTTAATTTGCGGTTCTAGCGTTCGTTCCTTTTTCTTCAGGACGTGGGCTGGACATCCCCAGATTCTATAATGACATAAACTAGGTTCAAGACCATTCCAGCATTCTAAAGGTGTTTTGGGGATCGATTTGTATGGAACAACATTTAGAATTTCGCTTACAGTTTCAATTGCATGTCTCCAGAATGAAGTTGGCAAAGTTTAGTAGCTAAGCATGTATCTAACCATTTCTAATAAAGTTCTGTTCCGACGTTCTGCTACACCATTTTGTTGCGGAGTACCCGGGGCAGTAAGTTGTGATAAAATCTCAATTTCAATTAAATGATCTTGGAACTTCATATCCAAATATTCTCCACCCTCATCAGATCGGAAGATCTTTAACGTTTTACCTAATTGGTTCTGAGCCATAACAAGGAATTCTTGAAACTTTGGAAATGTTTTTTGATTTCTTATGCATAAGTTAAAGATATGAGTATCTAGAGTAATCGTCAATAAAAGTGATGAAATACTCAAAATCACCCCTGGCTTGTACATTCAATGGTCCACAAACATCTAAATGAACAAGTCCAAGTGGTTTTTTGGCCCTATCACCCTTTGCAGAGAATGGACACTTGGTCAGTTTGCCTTCTAGACAAGACTTACAGACAGGTAATTCACCAATGGTGAGTTCCCTCAAAGGCCCGTCCTTTGTAAGTCTTTGAACTTTATCATAGCCAATGTGACCTAGTCTCAAGTGCCATAAATATGTCATGTTATCATTATCGTTCTTTTGACATTTATTGGTCCTAGGTTTAGCTACTTTTAAACAAATCATTATTAGGTGCGAGGGTTCGTTAAGTCGCAGAATATAAAGGTTGTTTGCCAAACATGTATTACACAATTGTAATTCATTGAAATAAATAGATATATTAGAACCTGTGAAAGTCATAACAAATCTTTCTAATTGCAACATGTAAACTTAAATTAAATTTTTATTAAAATTCGAAATAAAAAATACATCTTTCAAAATTAAATATTTATTTCTGAACTTTAGGCGAGCTCTTCTTCTAGGTTGGATTGCAACGAACGCTCCATTCCCAACTCTAAGCTTTATATCGCCTTCGTCCACTTCCTTTCACGATTCAAGAAGCTGTAAAGAGTTACAAACATGGTTAGTATATCTAGAATCAATAATCCAAACATATTTATCAGTCTCTAAAACACATGTTTCTAATATGAATGAACTATAATCATGTTATCCAAAAAACAAGCATGGATGACGTGGCTGACATCTGGCAGAAGTCTTGTTCGACCATCGACCAGAAAGATGTCTATGGCGTAACACTCAATCTTTATATACGACCAGCTTGGTCGTATACTCGCTATATTTGGAGAAAATCTTATGCAGTTATAATCATATCCGAAATTATCTCCCATGATTTCCTGAGTATCCGATTATTTAGGAAAGAATATTTGTAACAAATTAATGTAATCTTACTTGAGCCAATAAATAGAGAAAGATAGCTCAAGGAAGGGACTTTTGGCTTTCTAATTATTTGAGATTAGAGTTTTACAAGTGTATTAGAGCTATCACATTCGATATATTGTTTTGTTCTTCAGAGGTTTGTGAAACTCATTGAACCCTAGTTCTTTGATCACTCCTTTGAATCTGATATCAATAACAACTCAAGTGGACGTAGGTTATTACCATATTCTGGGGCCGAACCACTATAAATTCTTGTGTGTTTTACTGTTTTTGTCATTATTCTCATTTCAACATATCTGTCCACATCAAGCATTTTTGACTCCGTGTCAGTTGACCAAAATCAGGGTCAACATTCTGGTGCTTTCATTGAGAGCTTGATATAATATTGTTGAAGTATCAATGGCGAAAACTACCAAGAAGACTGGACAGGCGGCTAGCGCTGCACCATCTCAGCCGCCTCCTCCTCCTTCAAACGTGACCGAAGATGAGTCACATTTGGAATTCGATGAGGAAGAATTGGATTCTGAGATGCTGAAGAATACCCTAGGGGTATTGCAGGATGAACTGGCCAATTTGAGGGCCAGCCAAGAAAGTGCTGCCGAGATTATGGCACGGCAGCAACAAGAGATTGAGCGACAGCGCCTGGAACTGAGTGAAAGGCAAGCGGAGATGGACCTTCTCCAGAGGGAGGCCATGGCATCCCTTGAAGCAGCCCTACAGCTAGCTAGGAATCAGGCTGCACCTGCATCATAGCCTAATCAACCTTCAAATGGGCCACCCCAAAGGGGCCCTAATCCTAGCCTGCCGATCCAGCCCTCGAGCCCCCAAAGGCCCGAGCAGCCACCAATGCCTCAGGACGTTGTCCCTCTAAGGGATCCTGAAGCGCGGCCTCCATCTCAGGCTGGTAGCAACAATCCCCCGCAATCAAGGCAGAATAGGGCCAGGCAGCCGCCCCGCAACCCTAAACGCCATAGGGGCGAAGAGCCAAACCTTCCGAGCAGAGGACAGCGTCCTTCTGGAAACAGAAGGAACTTAGAGACAGGCTTTGCGGTCTGGGGACCACCACGGCATGATAATGCACGGGGACCTATCGACCAATGTTGGCCACCCTCTAACGCTCGAGAGGTTCCTGCCCGGGAAGGCAACCGAGGGAACAGTCGATCCCATCATAGCCAATCAAGATTCAGAGATGGCCATGATTATAATGAGGCCGACTTAGGCAGAGGAAACGCCGGTCAGAGAAATGAAGAAAGAGGTGGGGGCAGAAGCCTACCACCTAGGGATGACCAACCCGAAAGACGTGACGCTGAGGGGCAGCCCAGAAAAAATAACATCTTTAATCGGCTTAGAGCTAGCGAGCAGTGGAGAAGAGATGAGGATTTAAAAGACGTACTCAATGATCACTGGGAACGACACGGCGAGTACGTTCCCCCAGCACCAAAGGCCTCGTCGATTCCTTGCGCTGTACAGGCCCAGATAGATGCCCTCAACCAGGCAGTGCAACAGCTGGTCGGGGGAAGAACATCTTATATCGATAACGATAGGAGAAAGGGCACTCCTTTCGTTCAGAGGATAGCTATGGCAGAAACTCCTAGCAAGTTTAAGATGCCTACGCTTCTGAACTTTGACGGGTATGGTGACCCGGTATCTCACGTGAACAAATTTGAGATACAAATGGACATTCAGAAAGTGTCCGAAGATGCTCGGTGCAGGATCTTCCCTGCAACACTTTCTGATGCTGCACAGGAGTGGTTTTTCAAATTCCCTCCTACAAGTATAGTTTCCTGGGAGATGTTCGTGAAGGAATTTTACAGACAATTCTATGCGGGTCGTGTGCACCCAACTGAGGCAAATCAGTTGGTCAAAATATGCCAACAAGACGGAAAACCACTGAAAGATTACGCCCAGCATTTTATGCGAGCAGCTGCTGGAGCGAAAATAGTGGGAGATGAAGGCAAGATGATGGCCATAACTACAGGAGTTAAGCGTCGTACGCCTCTCTGGAATAGCCTCAGAAAGCATGGGGTCACGACTACCCAGGAATTTTTGGATTGAGCTGATCGCTACATCAAGCTCGAGGATGCCATCGCCAGTGAAGGAAAGCCCCAAGGCAAGGATAAAGGGACTTCCGAGCCTGCCAAATTTGCCAATGGGTCAAAGCCCAACGGCAACGGGAACGGCAATGGCAATGGCAAGAATGGGGGGAAACGGCCGCATAATGAGCCTTCCACCTCTGACAATAAACGATCCAAGGGTAATCGTTATGAACCTCGGTTCACTAACTACACTGCCCTTATTGAGTCTCGGGCTGAGGTGTATCAGGCCACGAGTTTCAGTGTGCCTTATAAGAAAACCTGCTCCCATTCAAAAAGATATTTTGAAGAGAGACACTACCAAGTTCTGTCGTTATCATAACGACTATGAACATGATACCAGTGAATGCAACCAGCTGAAGGATGAAATCGAGTTCCTTATTAGACAAGGACACTTGAGAAGATATGTATGGGCCTCGGGAAATTCCCAATGAGAAGCTCCAGGTGGCAACGAGCATGCGCCCACACGCCAACGCTCGCCACCTTTGCATCCTGACCCCGTAGCTGGCACTTTACTCACCATCTATGGAGGCCCGCACCTCGCAGGAAGCAGTGGAAAGGAGATGGAACGATATGCTCAGACCCTACACCACAACCAGGACATCGAGATGATGACTGTGGGGGACAGGGCATCAAAGAAGGCTCGGTCAGAAGAGGGTGAAATAACCTTCTCTGATAGCGATGCCCAGCATGTCCGGTTCCCACATTCCGATCCGCTGGTCGTGGACGTTCAAATCGCCAATATGATGGTGAAAAGAGTACTAGTTGATACAGGAAGTTCAGTGAACATCCTGTACAAATCTTCGCTGGAATGCATGAAGTTGTCCGTTAAGGACCTGGAGCCCTGCAACCAAACAATTTACGGCTTCTCTGGTGAGGGACTCGCCCCAGCAGGGTCAATCAGACTTCCAGTGATAGCTGGTACATCGCCCGCTACCAGGACATTACTCGCTACTTTTATAGTAGTCGATTGTCCTTCGGCGTACAATGCTATCATTGGAAGGCCCATACTGGTTGATCTTCGGGCCGTCACCTCAGTATGGCACTTGGCCATGAAATTCCCGACAGACGCAGGGGTAGGACGCGTGTTGGGTAATCAGAGAGAAGCAAGGGAGTGCTACAATGCCTCAGTCACAAAGGCGAAGAAGGGAACGTCGAAGAGCACTCCCACAGATAGGTTGCAGATGGCTATTGATACACCAGCCCAATCTGGTGATGGAGTCACCAAATATGGTGTTTCCCAAAGTGAGGATAGGGATTTAGATCCTCGCTTTGGGGATTTTGAAGAAGATGTTGGACCCATCAAGGACCTGGAAGAGGTCCAACTTGACGAAAAAGACCTGACCAGAGTTGTGAAGGTCGGGAAAAATTTAGAAGCAACCACGAAGCATGCACTGGTGGAATTTTTGTGAAAGAACCAGGAAGTCTTTGCCTGGTCACACAAAGACATGGTTGGGATAGATCCTACAGTTATCAGCCATGTCCTGAACGTTGACAAGAGTTTTCCACCCGTGCAACAGAAAAGAAGGCTGCTCGATAAAGATTGATCGAAAGCCTTAAAGGAAGAAGTCAAAAGACTAAAGGATAATGGGTTCATTAGGGTGGCGTTCTATCCATTATGGGTCTCTAATCCCGTATTGGTTGGCGAACCTGTGTGGATTTCACAGACCTCAATAAAGCCTGCCCAAAGGATTGCTTCCCACTCCCAAGGATCGACCAGCTGGTCGATGCAACTACAGGACATGAGATCATCTCCTTCATGGATGCATACTCAGGATACAATCAGATCAGTATGCATCCCCCTGACAAGGATCACACCAGCTTTCGGACCGATACGGGGTTCTACTGTTATAAAGTAATGCCCTTCGGACTGAAAAACGCAGGTGCGACTTACCAGCGATTGGTTAACCACATGTTTAAGGAGTTGATAGGAGTGAACATGGAGGTGTACGTGGATGACATGCTGGTAAAGTCGAAAAAAGCAGAAGGACATATGAAGGATTTATAAGAGTGTTTCAACGTTTTGAACAAGTATCAGATGAAATTAAATCCTCTCAAATGTTCCTTCGGAGTAGGATCAGGGAAATTTTTGGGGTTTATTGTTAATTCGAGAGGAATCGAGGCCAACCCCGACAAGATAAAAGCCCTGATCGACATGAAATCGCCAATGAAAATCAAGGATGTGCAAAGTTTAACTGGAAGAATTGCCGCACTAAGTAGATTTATTTCCAAGTCGACGGATAAATGCGTCCCTTTCTTCAATCTACTTAAAGGCAACAAGAAGTTCAAATGGACAGGAGACTGTGAGCAGGCTTTCCAGGCCTTAAAGGCCCACATGGCACAGCCTCCTGTTTTATCAAAACCCATGGACGGAGAAACTTTGTTCATTTACCTGGCGATCACCAAATTTGCTGCCAGTGCGGTGCTAGTACGAGAGGAAGAAGGCGTACAAAAGGCGGTTTACTATGTAAGCAAGAGGTTAACCGGGGCTGAATTGAGGTATCCTCCAATTGAAAGGTTAGCCTATTGCTTGATCTTGGCCTCAAGGAAGTTATGTCCTTACTTCCAAGCCCATCCTATCACAGTCTTAACTGACTAGCCCCTTCGGTAATATCTGCAATAGCCTGAGGCGGCTGGACGCTTATTAAAATGGGCAGTCAAACTCGGGCAGTTCGATATTACATATTCACCGCGAGCTGCAGTAAAAGGACAAGTCTTGGCTGATCTTATTGCCGAGTTCACTGAGCTCCCAGACAACAAGCAGTGCGAATAGCCTAGAGCGCCTGAGCCCCAAGCTGAAGCTCCTTCGTGGAAGTTATTCACGGATGGATCATCCAACGAATCTCACACGGGAGTAGGAGTGATATTGATAACGCCAGAAGGGCATCGATTTCACTGCATCAAATAATGAAGCCGAATATAAAGCACTCCTCGCTGGGTTAAGATTGGCAAAAGACATGAGTATAAAGGTGCTGGATATTTACAGTGATTCACAGCTGGTAGTGAATCAGGTCCTAGGGGAATATCAAGCACGAGGCCTCAAAATGGTGGCCTACTTGAACAAAACTAGAGATCTATTGGCTCAGTTCAAGAAGTATACCCTCCAGCAAATACCTCGGGATCAGAATTCAAACGCAGATGCCTTAGCCAAACTCGCAAGCGCGAAAGACGCTGACACTTTGAATATTGTGCCAGTAGAAAGATTGATTGAGCTGAGCATACGAGCAGATGAAACCAATATGAAAATCCGGATGGAGAGTACATGGATGGCACTATACTTGGAGTATCTCACGAATGGTGTATTACCGGCAGATAGAAATAAATCCAGAACTCTTCAACAATAGGCTGCTAGGTACATACTGGTCGATGGTGTTTTGTACCGAAGAGGATACTCCATGCCACTGCTCAGATGTATTACACCAGAAAAGGCTAAAGAATTGATGAAGGAAGTGCATGAAGGCTTCTGTGGGGATCATGCTGGGGGGCAAAGTTTAGCAAAAACTATTCTAAGGCAGGGCTATTTCTGGCCGACTATGAACGAAGACTCAATGGAGTTTGTGCGAAAATGCGATCAGTGTCAAAGATTTTCAAAGATCCCACGCGCAGCTCCCAACGAGTTAAAGCAGATGTAGAGTCCTTGGCCTTTCGCAGTATGGGGTATAGACTTGATTGGATCCCTGCCAACAGGAAAGGGTGGAGTAAAATATGCAGTCGTAGCAGTCGACTACTTCACCAAATGGACCGAAGCTGAGCCACTCGCTACCATAACGACCAAGAAAGTTCTTGACTTTGTCATCAAGAACATCGTTTGCTGATATGGTTTGCCTTGAAAAATTGTCTCAGACAACGGTACCTAGTTTGACAGCGACTTATTCACAGACTTCTGCGAAAGACATGGAATCGTCAAAAGCTTTTCTTCAGTTGCACATCCACAAGAAAATGGGCAAGTTGAAGCAGTGAATAAAGCACTTAAAGATACCCTGAAGAAAATACTTGAAGACGCTAAAGGAGCATGGCGAGAACAGCTGCCTGAAGTACTCTGGTCGTATAGAACTTCTCATCGAACAGCGACAGGTCATACCCCGTTTTCCTTAGCGTATGGGTATGAAGCTATGTTGCCCGTCAAGTTAGATCCCCCCTCACACCGACGAATTACATATGACCGGGACCAGAATAGCCAACTGATGATGGAGTCCCTAGACTCACTTGAAGAGAAACGGGAAAGAGCCCAACTCCGAGTAGCTGCGTACCAGCAAAAAGTCGCCCGGTATTTTAATTCAAAAGTGAAAGAAAGAAAGTTCAACATCGGAGATCTAATACTTCGACGAGTTTTCTTAAACACCCGCGACCCAACTGCTAGAGTGCTCGGACCAAACTGGGAAGGACCTTACCAGATTGAGGAAGTCCTTCATCCAGGCACATACAAGCTTGCACGCTTAAATGGAGATCTCGTTCCACGCTATTGGAACGGAGAACACCTGCGCAAGTATTATCAATAAACAATCCTTTTTAAAGGACTGGCTTGTATTAATTTTTACTTTTTACAAGTTTTGAAAAAGGGTTAGCCACATTGTATGGCTAATCGCTTATAAGTGTAAGATCTTTTTAAGATTACTCATAAAGACATGTTTAGTCCATTTTAATACGAGAATTATAAGGGACTATGCGCAGCCAGTCATTCTTGCCAACCTTTGTAAAAAAAAAAATTACAAGTATTTGTTCATTACGTTTGTTGTTTTGCTGTATTATAAAGTGTTGAATTTCCTACCGAGCAGTAATGTTCGCACAGATCATGGTCAAGGCAAATGACCAAGGACCTAAAGCTCCTCGATCACTTGAGGAGCATATAAGGTACATCGATAGCAAAGCATACCAAGAGGTATGTAAACACATGAACAAAATGAGTGAAAGCATGCTACGGTACTTAGAGTGTTTTTCAAATTTTATATTTTGTTAAATCAAGCCAAAGTACTATGCTAAGTTCGGTCATGCGAACAGATGTTATAATAGGCAAAAATATTATAATATCATAAGGCATTCTTTTACACCGCGAGCAGTACTACTCGGATGTAATTGTTTTATTAAAAGTAAAAAAGCTGCCCTTACAGCAAAGTAAAAAGCTGCCCTTGCAGCAATAAAAACAAATTGTCTTTACAATACAACCCGTGGGCCATGAAAACGAAATAAAAAGAAAAAAGAGAAAAAATTATTAAGGAGCCTGAGTGTTGGGAGGAGTGCCTTGGTCGGCCGGAGGACCAGCTTCAGCACCAGCACCGTCAATTCCCCCTGCTAAGGAAATCTCTGGGGAGGCAGGCACTTTGGCCTTTTCTTCTTCTTCCAGCCGAATGGCGCACTGCGCCATCAGAGTCCTCTTCAACCGCTCGGACAGGTAGTTGAAGTTGGCCTCCCGGTTGTGCTTCCAGAATTCATAGAAGCAGAGGTGAGTGGCCTCCTTATACTTCTTCAAATTCTTGGCCCCGTCCTCCTCGAGCTCCCGCACTCGCTTTTCAAGCTCCCTCGTCTCCTGCCTGCTGGCGATCAGATCAGGCTCAAGCTGATTACATTCTTGAGTGTTGAGCCTGGCACTTTCCCTGAATTTCTCCCGGGAGTCGTTGGCTTTCTTCAAGGCATCTTGGGCGTCCAGAAGCTCCTTGGTGAGAGTAGCTTTGTCCTCGCACAGTTGTTCGTTCTGTTTGGACAGCTCCTTATTCTCCTCGAGCAGCTTGTTGTAGTCAGCCTCAAATGCTTGCTTAGTCTGAGCAAGCCTAGAGTCGAAGTTCTTTCCCCGAGAAACCAACGCCCCAACACGGCGCCAGCCAGCAGTTAAAGTTAGCAGGCCCTGATGACAAAGAATGAGATAAAGTAAGGAAAAGAAATCAGACATAAATGATAAAGTAGTAGGAGATAACTTACGCTAACTATCTCGTTCAGCCCTCTGTTGACGACTTGATCAGCCTAAATTGAGGCAGTTTCAGTAATGGAGGCCTGGCTGTGTCTGTGCTTCGAGAGCTTATATATCCTCGCCCTGGCTGAGCCGACCACGAAGCTAGGCAGGGAGCCTTCGGGCGAGGTGTCCAGTGCCACCTTGTCAGCATCCTTAGAAGAAGGTTGTGGATTAACAGGAGTGGGAGTCGTCTGCTCGGAAGGGGGCGGAGGTGGTGAGTTCTCCTTGGAAAGGGCGGTGGCTGGAGCATCGTCTGTATGAGCCTTCTTCGAGGGGGTCTTGCTGCTTTCCCCTCGAGCCCTCTTGCTATCCTTCTTCGGGACAGAAGAGGCAGCAGCAGCTTGATAGTGCTCAAAGACGTCCTCGGAGTCCATACATGCACAAAAGGAAGCAATGCAAACAGTAAGACTAAATGGTCATGAAGGATAAAAGAATAAAAGTAAAAGGACTACAAGTAAAGTACCCGCGCTACAATTACTGGTCGTAACTTTATTTACTGAACTACCTAGTTCCTGGAAGAAATCTGAATTTAAGGAGGGAGCATTCCTAAAGTTGCCATCCCCATCAAATAGATGAGAGGGAATTGGCAAATGATTTAAAAGTGAGATTATTATACCATTTTCATCCGACGAGTCGTCAGAAAGTTCAGTAGGCTCAGCAGCCTTTTGTTTTCCTTTACCCTCGGGGGCCAAGGGTTTCTCTGCTCGACGAGGGATGGCAAGTTCCCTGATCGTAACCCCAGTTGGTCTCCTCCGCAGAGGAAACGCTTGGGGATGATGCTCGAGTTCCACTTCAGCTTGGGCGTTTTCCGCCGAAGGTTCGCTCATTGATGGTTGGGGATTCCAGAGGCCAACCAGCCTAAGGTTAGCCTCAGTAACTAAATTTTTGACACTCTTATCAGCATTCGCCATGCTGGCTAAGAGTGTCGTCCTTGACTCTGTTGACGCTGTTTTTCGTCAACAGTGAAAGAAGAGCACGTAAACAATAACAAATAATGGCCGATTAAAATATGACAATACAAAACACGATTTTTACGTGGTTCAGCAATTAAATCTGCCTAGTCCACGAGTCTTTGTTATTAAACTCAAGATTATCTCTGAAAATTCTTAAGCACGAATTCTTCAGAGTTTTCTCTCTAGATTCAGCATTTCGGTTCTTTACAATGGTGCATGACCTCTCTATTTATAGAGAAGGTTGCAGAATACTATCCCACATATTTTGGGTAGTTACTCTTTTTGTGTAAATAAATTAAATGGCTTTAAATGCCTGCAATCCGATATAAAAGGAAACGTCCCCTGAAGACCAGGGGGCGTATAATCAATCAAATAATATCCCACGATTTTGGGGGATTTATAGTAATAAATGTTGACTACGTCTCTTATGAACAACACTTGTAGATGTTCAAGGTTATTATCATATATCTCCAAGGCCTTATTCTCCCAGGTCTCTCATCAACGTTCGAGCTAATGACATCTCTCGAGGTCACATGGCTTCTGAGATTGTACGCGCGTCAGGCTCGGAACCCCTGATCCGAGGTCATCCCTGAGGATAGATGCGTCTCGAAAGCTACCCTTCGAGATCGTGAACATTTCGAGGTCGTCTCAGTCTTGCAGGCTCGATATTTAATCCTGGAGCATACTTCGAACTCTACGAATTCATTCGCTGCGAATCAAGCTTTCGAGGTCACATTTAACATGGCTCGAAATCTGGGTATAACATCTTGCCCCCTCAAAAGTATTTGTTCGAATCCTAAGAGAAGGAAACTTTTGAACTACTTTCTTCGGGAACCGGACCGTCATACACTTGAAAATGGACACGCGTCAGTTGGGTATTGCTCATTTATGGCACTTGAGTACCTTGGAAACCTGCCCACGATCATTCGTCTGCCACCTTTTCGGTACCATCTTATCAGTAATCCCCATCCGTTGGATATTGCAAGGATTTTATTCAATGCCCCAGATTAATCCCCTTTTTCCATCTATATACATAAGACCCCATTCATCATCTTCTTTTTTATTTTCATTCATCAGAAGCAAGAAAAAGAGCAAAACCAGAGACTATCCCTGAGGATCTCTTGCTTATGCATGTTTTCTCAACCGAAGAAACAGAGGACCACCAGTTTGTTCGAGACCGTGAGCTCATATCTGCAGCCTCTCCTTCAGTCAACGATTTCTCTGCAATCGCCATTATTGTGTAAGTGTGCAATTTTTATCTTCCCTTGTGCCAGTTTCTGTCCATAGTGTTCTTGTTATGTCTTTGAAGGTACTAGTTTTCTTAGCACAATACGTTAGGGAATTTTTATCCGATAGGCTCTTTTGTTTTTTTTAGATTTCCATACTGAGTTTACATCGCTGGTTCGTACCCAGCTTTGGTGTTTGAGCAAGATTTATGTTTTCTGGGTTTTAAAATTTTAAGAGACGTTTCTTGTACACCAAGATTTCGGGTAGAAAAACTTGGCTTTGACAAATGCACGAAACCCAAGGTTGCCTTTTCTGGTTATCCGCCACTCTTTTTCCCCTGATTTTCGGGATTTTCAAAAAATTGTCTACTCTCCTCCCTTTCTCGTGGAACGCACGTCCTTAATAAGGGTCTTAACATCGAGCTTATTTTGTTACTAAACTTCGAGCTCGTCCTATCGAGCTCGTAATTCTTGCATGCATGGCCCTCACCATTTTTTCTTTCTCGCTAGATGTCACAGAATCTGGAAAGACGGTGGGGGTCTTTGCTGGCAATCCCTTACGAGCCAAAAACCCCGAGCCTGGAATCATTGTTCGCTCAGAATCAATGTCGGATTTGGGAGTACGAGCTTGCGCGCGAGCAGGAGGATATTCGAGCTCATTATCGCCGCCAAATAGACGAGGTCATAGAGAAGAAGAGGAGAATTCTATAGGAGGCCCTTTATCCAGAGTCCAACTCAGGGCCTAGGCCGATCCCCCTCGACCCCACATTAAAGGTCACTGTCGCGTACAGTCCAGGAGAACTTCAATTTTCTCTGATGGGGGAGCCTTCTTCCTCGCAGCCGAGGAAAGAAATGTTCGAGGCCGAGCACTATTGGAGCTCGGTTACCTCGACTAGTCAGATAACTGACATCCTGGCCCTCCATGGCCTCAGCTTGTCAGGTTCTTTGAAGTGTCGAGCTCCGGCCGAC
This sequence comes from Humulus lupulus, assembly GCF_963169125.1. NCBI lineage: Eukaryota > Viridiplantae > Streptophyta > Magnoliopsida > Rosales > Cannabaceae > Humulus > Humulus lupulus. The sequence continues at coordinate 215,491,164 of NC_084793.1, forward strand.
CACGAACAAAGCTGTTTCGCCCCTGGGGGCCGTGACACCAAGCTGAGATACGCGGCATGGAGCTAGGAACACATGAAGGCGGGGGCACTGTTGCCTTTAAAGTATTTTTTCAAGGACTTCAGGGATTTTGTTGGGTTGGCTCCGTTCCAGCTCAACACCAATTCGTACAGGGTGCTGTCTGCCCTGAGGTCGCTATTCCACGAGCTGGAGTGGGAAGGGCCTTCGCCTCAGGAGATTTTATATCTCTTTTGTCTGAAAAGAAACCCCTCCCGAGCTCGGGGAGGAGATGGCTTTTATTATCTTTCGAGCTATCCCAAAGAGAAAAAGGTCTTTGAAGATCTCCCCAATCATCCACCTGATTTCAAAAAAGCCTTCTTCTGGACAGACGGCCTGTCCCCGTCTCGATACTACTCGTTCAGGCGGATTTGTAAGTATTCCAGTTTTCTTTATCTCTGTGCTCGGGATTTTAGCTGTTAGATCCGTACTTAGTTGAAATGTGTCTTACTTTTCAGCCAATTTTCAGCGTCCCACTCCTGACGAGACAATGAAGGGGCATAGAGAGACCCTGCTCCAACTCCCTCATGGCAGGAGGTCTCTCTTGTACCTTTTACATGAGGACAAGCTCCGAGCTTGCGGACTTTTGGGAGAGGGTCAGTCCACCTCTGACTGGTCCAATAAAAAGTATGAACATTGGGAGCAGGTGCCTTTGCCCACAGGCATCCTCCCTCCGTGGAGAGAGGCGAGGCCCCCACTTCCAGTCCGTAGCAGGAGTCCGCCATTGGGGAACGAGGCCAATGACGAAGCCTCGAGCCCAGATTCAGATGAAGGTAAAGTCCTCCATACCTCAAGAATGTGGTCCCCCACCTTGCTAAAGCATAAGCCCAATAGGTTAGTTTCATGCCCGCATGATAGATACCACTTCTACATATGGAGTTGGGTAGACGACTGTGTTCATAGGTTTGATAGTGGGCTCGGGAAGTATAACACCATGTATACTTCGGACGAGGTGTGGAACGGGATAGCTGTCCAATACGGGACCAACGATTATAGGGACCTTTCGAGGTTGACTCCCACCTATAGGGAAGGTACTCCCCCCGCTTCTTCTAAAGATGGGCGAATTTCATGGTCCCCGAGCTCTAGTTCGGGGGAGAGTTCCAGTTAGGTCTTTTATTTACTTGGTTTTTATTTTCTTTTATTTTCCAAGCTTATTATATTATGTCTAACTCTGATTGGAACTGTGCAGGTGCCACGGACTCCGACCTCGACAATATCATCGAGAGTGGTGGCGCCAAAAGGAGCAAGCGTCCCAGGGCACCATCTCGAAAGGTGGATCGGCCCACCAAAGTTCCCAAAAGGACTGAGAAGACACCTCCTCCCCCAGCTCCTCTTATTACCAGCTCCATCACGGCGCCGTCTTCGCAGGTCGGTGCCACAACTGTGGCACCGACTTCGCAGGTCGATGCCTGTAACACGACCGAGCCCTAACTTCCTATAGTGGTTCGATCGACACTTGGTCCACCAAGAAAGCCTTCTATTTCTCGAGCTCAGAAGCTGTCAGTTTCTACCCACATGGATGCATATGTGGTTGACAATGCCGCTGGGTCCCATGGGTCTACGCTGGTCTCGGATGTTATGTCCCGAATCGGCCAGAGCTTTGGCAGTCTCGAAGCTCCCCAATGGTGATGCTTGAACGATACCCAAGACTGCACTGTCCTCTATGAGAAGAGTATCGAGCTCGCTGCCGTGGTAAGTGTCCTTCTACGGTTCTACTTCTTGGTTATAATCACACTGACCTGGAGTTAATGATGATTTTTTCCTTTGTCAGTCTCTTGCCTTTACTGCCCAGCTCAACTATAAGTTGAACAACGAGATCCACTCGAGCAAGTCTCATGCTCAGGAGGCGAAGGATCTCCACCTCAAAGCAAGTGATGATCTGAAGGCAGCAAATGCGAAGCTTGATGCAGGAGCTAAGGAACTTGAGGGCATGACCACCGAGCTCGAGAAGCTGAAAGCAAAGCTCGAGGAGCTTGAGAAGGAGAATGTCGAGCTCACAGATCTTAAGAAGGAAATCACTCGGCTCCAGGAGACCAACAAGAAGCTCGAAGAGGAAAAGGCCGCCACCTTTGATATTATGGAGGATGAAAAAGCTCATCTCCTTGCTGAGTACAGAGAGAAGAAGGACCAGGCGGTTGGCTCGGCCATGTACCGAATGTGGGCCAACAACGAAGACCTGGATACCAGCTTCTTAGGTCCTCACAAGGTGACACTCCTTGACAGGTGGAATGCTCGGCTTGAGGCGGAAGAGGCTGCTCGTGAGGCCGTTTCGGAGGGAGTCCAGGAGGATAGTCATGCTATTCGTCTTGGAGGGTCCGGTGCTACTGATGCTGAGAAGGCCAAAGAGACTCCACCTTCTTAAATCTGATCTCAGGGAAATCATTTGTTGGGGCTACGTCCCCTTATTTTTGTAATTATTTTAATTTATGCCCATGGGGCTGATACAATTTCTTTTATTATTGACCTATATATGCTTTACATTCCTCAGCTCGAAATATTTTGCACATTTTATATTGATGAGTCATTTATGTTTATTTATTCATACAAACATAGTGTGGATTTAGGCTCGAAACTCGATGCATTCATGCATAGTTTGTTCGAATTTATCCGCTTCCGACCTCGTTATTCATTAAAGTCGGATATTACTTTAACCATGAACTTGAAAGTACTTATATGGTATGTAATGTGAATGGTTTGGTTATATCTTTTTTGCTTAGTTACTTTTCCTCGTCCTCGGTTTTTACTCCAAGGTTAAGAGTTCGAAACTTTTTTTCTTTAAGATATTCTAGCCTCGATCTCGACTTATCCCGAAGTAGGTTTAGGTTCCTACTTATCGTCGATTAGTTTTTTGGCTAGTTTGTTCCAAACTTGTTAAGTTTGCACATTTGGTTAACTCCAAACATTTTCTATTTTTGATAATTCGGTTATGTCCGAACTATCTAAGCTCGCCTATCTGGTTATATCCAAATACTTTATGTTTTTGATAATTTGGTTATGTCCGAACTATCTAAGCTCGCGTATCTGGTTATATCCAAATACTCTATGTTTTTGATAATTCGGTTATGTCCGAACTATCTAAGCTTGCGTATCTGGTTATATCCAAATACTTTATGTTTTTTGATAATTCAGTTATGTCCGAACTATCTAAGCTCGCGTATCTGGTTATATCCAAATACTCTATGTTTTTGATAATTCGGTTATGTCCGAACTATCTAAGCTCGCGTATCTGGTTATATCCAAATACTTTATGTTTTTTTTTATTTTTTAAGCTGATGGTACATATACCAATGATGCCCCCTTAATATCCTATGAGTGTGACCATAGGTTATTAAATTAAGAGAGATTGCAAAAATAAAAAGAGATAATACATTGAACGAAATAGATCTTTATTTGATGGAATTCAAAAGCAAACAAACTAATACAGAGAGAAATTCATGGTTACAGGCAACACTTTTCCTACACTACTGGTAGTAAGGTCTAAGGTGTTCGCCATTCCATGCTCGTGGTACCAGGCTCCCGTCCAATCTCGCAAGTTTGTACACACCGGGACGGATGATTGACTCTATCTGGTACGGTCCTTCCCAATTCGGCCCGAGCACTCCAGCTGCTGGATCTCGTGTTGCCAAGAATACGCGTCTCAACACCAGATCTCCCATTCTGAACTTTCGATCTCGAACCCTCTTGTTGAAATACTTGGTAGTTCGCTGCTGGTAAGCAGCGTTTCTTAGCTGAGCCTCTTCTCTCTTTTCTTCAATCAAGTCTAAGGTTTCCTCGAGCTGGGTGTGGTTTGAACTTTGATCGTAAATCTGAGTTCGGATCGTTGGGATTTCGACCTCGATGGGCAACATTGCCTCACAGCCGTATGCTAGAGAGAACGGGGTATGCCTTGTTGATGTTCGAGCTGTGGTCCTATATCCCCAAAGGACTTGGGGCAATTCTTCGGGCCACCGTCCCTTCGCTTCCTCCAACTTTTTCTTCAGAGAACTTTTGAGAGTTTTGTTTACAGCCTCGACCTAGCCATTCGCTTGAGGGTGGGATACTGATGAAAAACTCTTTATTATGTTGTTCTTTTCACAAAAGTTGGTGAACAAGTCGCAATCGAACTGGGTTCCATTGTCGGATACGATCTTCCTTGGTACCCCATATCGGCACACGATGCTTTTTACCACGAAATCAAGGATCTTTTTTGAAGTTATAGTTGCCAATGGTTCAGCCTCCGTCCACTTTGTGAAGTAATCCACGGCGACTACAGCATATTTTACTCCGCCTTTGCCAGTCGGGAGAGAGCCTATGAGGTCGATGCCCCATACCGCGAAAGGCCATGGGGAAGTCATCATGGTCAGCTCGGATGGTGGAGCTCGGGGTATCGTGGCGAATCTCTGGCATTTGTCGCATTTCTTCACGTACTCGAAAGAATCCGTTTTGATGGTTGGCCAGAAATATCCTTGGCGTATGATCTTCTTGGACAGGCTATGCCCCCCAGTGTGATCTCCACAAAATCCTTCATGAATTTCTTCGAAGATCTTCTTAGCTTCGGTAGGGGTTACGCACCTAAGTAATGGCATGGAATATCCCCTTCTGTATAGCTTCCCGTCCAAAATGGTGTAACGGGGAAGTTGATACATCAACTTTCGAGCCTGGTTCCGATCTTTCGGAAGGACTCCGTTTTCAAGATAATCAACTATTGGGGTCATCCAGGTCGGCTCTGTTTCGATCATACACACATCTTCCTCTTCTGGCTCGCTAATGCTAGGTGCTGATAGGTGTTCTATGGGTACAACATTCAGTTCTTCATTTTCAGTGGATGTGGCGAGTCGAGCTAAGGCATCTGCATTTGAGTTCCGTTCTCGGGGAACCTGTTCGATTGCGTAAAACTCGAAACACTTCAATGCGGATTTTTCCTTCTCCAGATAAGCTGCCATTCTTGTACCACGAGCCTGGTATTCTCCTAGGATTTGATTAACCACGAGTTGGGAGTCACTGTAGCAATGTATAGCTCTAGCTTTGAGCTCCTTTGCTATACGAAGTCCCGCGAGTAAAGCCTCATATTCGGCCTCATTATTCGACGCTTTAAAGCCAAATCTTAAGGCAGAATGAAATATGCTCCCTGCGGGGGTAACCAAAATGACCCCTGCCCCCGCTCCATTTTCATTTGATGAGCCGTCGACGTAAAGTTTCCACAGCTCGTGGGCTGTGGTTATTACCTCGTCGTCAGCTATACCAGTACATTCCACTATAAAGTCCGCCAATTCCTGTGCCTTAATGGTGTTCTTGGGTGGTAGGTGATCTCGAACTGTCCGAGCTCAACAGCCCATTTGAGAAGTCGACCTGAAGCTTCTGGTCTAGACAAGACTTGCCTAAGCGGTTGATCAGTCAGCAAATGGATGGGATGCGCCTGAAAGTAGGGGCAGAGTTTACGAGATGAATGAATTAAACTGAGCGCGAGTTTCTCCATCAATGGGTACCTTGACTCTGCCCCCAGTAATCTTTTACTGATGTAGTAAACGGGTCTTTGCACCTTTTCTTCTTCTCGAACGAGCACTGCGCTTATCACGTGTTCGGTGGTTGAAAGGTATAGGTACAGTATTTCTCCCGTTTCATGTTTTGACAGGATGGGTGGTTCTGCAAGGTGCTTTTTGAGCTCCTGAAAGGCCAGCTCGCATTCCTCCGACCATTCAAATTTCTTACCTCCTCTCAATAAGTTGAAAAATGGAAGACCACGATCCGTAGATTTTGAGATGAATCTGCTTAGGGCTGCCATCCTGCCAGTCAAACTTTGGACATCTTTGTGCCTTCGAGGTGAGGGCATGTCAATCAGGGCCTTAATCTTGTCGGGGTTAGCCTCGATTCCACGAGAGTTCACAATAAAGCCCAGAAGTTTTCCTGAAGATACCCCAAAAGTGCACTTCTGAGGATTTAGCTTCATGTTATACTTTTGGAGCACGCCGAAGCACTCTTCGAGGTCATCAACATGGTTCTTGTTGAGTTGAGACTGAACAAGCATGTCATCAACATAAACCTCCATGTTGTTCCCTATTTGTTCTGAAAACGTCATGTTTACGAGCCGCTGGTATGTGGCCCCAGCATTCTTGAGCTCGAATGGCATGACATTATAGCAGTATAGCCCCTTATCCGTTATAAAGCTCGTATGTTCTTGGTCGGGGGCATGCATGGGAATCTGGTTGTATCCAGAATAGGCATCCATGAACAACATCAAGCCGTGCCCCGCCGTGGCATCCACGAGCTGGTCAATCCTTGGTAACGGAAAACAGTCTTTTGGGCAAGCTTTGTTGAGATCTGAGTAGTCAATACAGGTTCGCCACGTCCCATTGGGCTTTGGGACCTACACCGGATTGGCTACCCAGTCAAGGTAAAAGGCATCCCTAATGAATCGGTTTGCCTTTAACCTGTCAACCTCCTCCTTTAGTGCTTTCTTTCTGTCTTCGTCCACCTGTCTTCACTTTCGTTGCTTCGGGGGGAAGCATTTGTCTATGTTCAGTGCGTGGCTTGCTATATTCGGGCTTATCCCCACAATGTCTGAGTGTGACCACGCGAAGACATCCTGGTTTTTCTTCAAAAAGAAAATTAATTGCTATTTTGTTTCATCTTGGAGGTGTTTTCCGATCTTCACCTTCTTCGAGGAATCAGCTTCCTCGAGCTGAATTTCTTCGAGCTCCTCTAAAGGTTCGAGGTCAACTTTCTCCTCAATCCTTGGATCAATCTCTTCGTCAATCTCTAAGACCATTCCGTCATTGTTTTGTATGATGACGAGTGCTTGTGCGTTCGTCTGTTTCTTTCCTCTCAAGGAGATGCTGTAGCATTCCCTCCCTACTAATTGGTCTCCTTTCAATGTCCCGACTCCGCTAGGGGTTGGGAACTTAAGGGCCAGATGCCTTACTGATGAAACTGCCCCCAGCCCGACCAGGGCGGGTCTCCCGAGCAGCACATTGTAGGCTGATGGTAAGTCTACTACCACAAACTCCATCTTCTTGGTTGCCGAGACTGGGTAGTCTCCCAAGGTCACGGGGAGCTCGATGGATCCCATGCAGGCGGTTCCTTCTCCTGAAAAGCCATACAAAGTAGTTGCACACGCTTTCAGGTCGCGAAGGGAGAGTCCCATCTTCTCGAGGGTTGCTTTGTAAAGAATGTTGACTGAGCTCCCATTATCTATGAGAACTCGGTGGACCCTTTTGTTGGCCAGCTGAAGAGTAATGACCAGCGGATCATGGTGAGGAAACTGGACATGGGATGCGTCTTCCTCGGTGAAGGTTATTGGTTGTGTCTCAATCCTCTAGCTTTTTGGAGCCCTAGGTTCGGGTTCATAAGGAGACCCGTCCCAGTCTTCAGCTCGTTAACATATCTCTTTTGGGAATTCATGCCCACTCCTGCGAGATGAGGCCCTCCCGAGATGGTTATTACATCATCTCCATCTATCGGCGGGGGCCTGTCTTCTTCCCGAGCTCGGAAATTATTGTTTTGTGTCGTCGGAGGCGCGGCTACTCTCTGGCTCGTGGCCGCCTGACCAGTACTCTGGTTTTTGACATATTGCCGGAAGTAACCTCTCGAGATCAATCCTTCGATCTCGTCCTTCAGTTGTCGACATTCATCGGTTGTATGCCTGGTGTCTCTGTGAAATCGGTAATACTTACTGGAGTCCCTCTTGGATTTTTTATTTCTCATTGGGTCCGGACGCCTAAAGGGGACCTGGTTTTCATTAGCCAGGTATATGTTCTCCTGAGATTCATTGAGCTCGGTGTATACTCTGTATACGGAGAAATATCTCTCTCCTTTCTTTTTCTTTCCTCCCTCGGCTTCGGGGTTGAGGGGTTCTCCGTGACAGGCTTTGGAGCTGCTGGGTCCACTGAGGTTGAGGCAGAGTTGACGTTTATCGTTGTAGTTTCGGGTTGGGAAGTCGCGCTGAGCGTCGACCCCGCTTCCTCTACATTGACAAACCTCTGCGCACGTCTGTTAAACTCGGTTATGGACCTTACTGGTTTTCTTTGCATGTCGTCCCAAAGGGCACTTCCCGGCATTACACCAGCTCGGACAGCCATTAGGTGTCCACTGTCATCCACGTCCCGTGCTCGGGCGACTTCCAGATTAAACCTTGTTAAATAACTTTTTAGTGTTTCGCCTGGCTGTTGTCGGACGTTAGTTAAGGTTGATGCCTCTGGTCTGACCCCCATCATTGCTCTGAACTGCTTCCTAAAGTCTTTAGACAACTGCTCCCAAGAAGTTATTGAGTGTCTCTTATATTTTTTGAACCAACTTTTGGCAGGTCCTGTCAATGATGTTGGAAACAACATGCACCTGAGCTCGTAACCCACGTTACTGGCTCTCATGATGGTGTTGAACGTGCTCAGGTGACTACGCAAGTCGGTCTTTCCTTCAAACGTTGGGACGTGAGGGATCCGAAACCCTTGAGGAAATGGAGTATTGGAAATATGAGGAGCAAACGGTTCGAGCTCCTCGTCAGAGTCTTCATATCGATCATTCCTTTGCTCGTTTTTTAAAAGCTTAAAGGCTTTTTCAAGCTAATCGATTCTTTCTTGGACTGGGTCCGTAAGAGGTACTGTCTGGAATTGACTGTCATTAATCGTGATTCCAGGCTTGCGTCTCCGCAAGGGATCTCTACGCCTATTCAAGCGGTCCCTCAGGTCCGGATTTATTGGGTCACCATTACCCCGACTTTGATTCAGGTGATCTCGCAGGTCGGGACGATTTCTGTGGCTTCCAGTATTCTTACGACCTCGGTCATGCTTACTGACCGACCTGGTATCTTCGGAATCATCACTGGTAAAACTCATTGCTTGGTTATTTCGTGATGGATTCTTCCCACGTCGCCTCGTCTCCGCCGTGCGAGACCGAGATGTTTGACTTTTTTCAGATGGGGCGCCTCTCCGCTCCTGGAAAGCCTCCCTGTTTCCTTGTCTTCCTCCCGCACGCCCTTCGCCCTGATCTCGAACGGGTTCAGCGTTCCTGCGGGGGGGCGAAGGATATCTTATGGGTGATGGAGGGAACCGTATAGGCGACGGTGGCTGCCACCCATGTCACGGCCTAGACGGTCCAGAATTTTCCCGAGATGGGTCGGTCGCATTTGGTCCGCTCCCAGGTATCTGAGTCCGAGCCTCTGCAGGGGTTCGGTTATTCTCAGTTCCTGCAAGTACCTCCACAGGCGGGTTAGCCGGGGCCCGAGCCCGAGTACTCCTCTGGGGCCTAGGTGGAGCAGATTGCTCTGCTGGTGCCGGAGGTTGAGCCGGCCTCCTTGTGGCAGCATCTTTTCGTGGACGCCCACGGGGTCTACGGGGAGGAACGTGCACGTCCCTTGGAGGAGGGACTTGGTTTTCGCGCGGAGGCGGGGGCTGAGCTACCTACGCCTTTGCGGCTATCCTTGCCAATTCCTCATTCCGTTTATTGGCCTCTGCCAACTGCTGCTTCAATTGCCGGTTTTCAAGTTCCACAATGGGAACATACCGCTCAGGATTGTAATACATATCCTCATCTCTTGGTGGAGGAGGTGGTCCCCAGGAATCAGAAGATCCACTTCTCTCTTCAACATCCGGGTTTTCCATTGGTTGTTTTCCAGGACGTCTTGGGTAATTTTCTTCAGGTGTGTTCTGATTATTAGTGGCCATGACTTTTCAGGAATGAATGCTTAAGGCTCTCAATGAAAGCACCAAACTGTTGACGCCGTTTTTCGTCAACAGTGAAAGAAGAGCACGTAAACAATAACAAATAATGGCCGATTAAAATATGACAATACAAAACACGATTTTTACGTGGTTCAGCAATTAAATCTGCCTAGTCCACGAGTCTTTGTTATTAAACTCAAGATTATATCTGAAAATTCTTAAGCACGAATTCTTCAGAGTTTTCTCTCTAGATTCAGCATTTCGGTTCTTTACAATGGTGCATGACCTCTCTATTTATAGAGAAGGTTGCAGAATACTATCCCACATATTTTGGGTAGTTACTCTTTTTGTGTAAATAAATTAAATGGCTTTAAATGCCTGCAATCCGATATAAAAGGAAACGTCCCCTGAAGACCAGGGGGCGTATAATCAATCAAATAATATCCCACGATTTTGCGGGATTTATAGCAATAAATGTAGACTACGTCTCTTATGGACAACACTTGTAGATGTTCAAGGTTATTATCATATATCTCCAAGGCCTTATTCTTTCAGGTCTCTCATCAACGTTCGAGCTAATGACATCTCTCGAGGTCACATGGCTTCTGAGATCGTACGCGCGTCAGGCTCGGAACCCCTGATCCGAGGTCATCCCTGAGGATAGATGCGTCTCGGAAGCTACCCTTCGAGATCGTGAACATTTCGAGGTCGTCTCAGTCTTGCAGGCTCGATATTTAATCCTGGAGCATACTTCGAACTCTACGAATTCATTCGCTGCGAATCAAGCTTTCGAGGTCACATTTAACATGGCTCGAAATCTGGGTATAACAGACTCCATCCCTGGAGTTGGGATTGGACGTAACCATGGGCCTGGAACACAGTGAAATGTCAAGACATTGTGGCAGAAAAACACTAAGCGAAGAAGCTAGTGACGTAAAAAATTTTACCTCCTCGGGTGAAGGCCAAGTTGTCTACGGCTAAGTCAGGAGTAAGAAAGTATTCCCGGTGGTACCTCCCCACATTGGAGATGTGAGTAGTGTCGGACAAGAAAGTGCGCCCGGTTTCTTGATGACAAAAGTGGAAGAACCCCGTACCTTCTTGGTTAGGGATGGACTTAAGGTGAAAAAGAAAGTTGACCTCGTGGGGAGTGGGCTCTGGCCATTTTTTGAGTTTGTAAAGGATATAGAGTGCGGCCAGCATTCTATACCCATTTGGAGTAATTTGGAAAGGGGAAACTCCAAAATAATTTTCCACCCCTTGAAAGAATGAGTGGAGAGGAAAAGTGGCACCTGCCTCAATGTAAAACTGCGACCAGGCGCTATAGGCCCCGCCTGGCAGGTTGGCCCTCTGGTCGATGGAAGGTCTGACCAGGGTCATGCCTGTCAGTTTTTACTTATTTAAGTAGTTGGTTATCATCTGCATCGTCACTCTACTCTAGGGAACAACATGCCACTCGACATCCGGCTGAGCAGCGTGTCGAGGATGGGCATGCCTTTGTACATTGGCATCAGGAATATTTTCACCTCAACCACTGGTCGAGGGGGCATCAGTGGTAGGCTCGCCTGAGGAGTTAGGGGTTTTCCTATTTTGAGCTTTTGTTTTTGTTCGAGCCATTCTTTGGGTTGGAACTGGAGAAGGGTTTGGGCTAGGGCGAGAGAAAGGGATATTTGGTATCAGAGTAGAGGGGTTTTCTTCACCTTCAAGAAGTTGAGCTAGGAGGTCGTCTTCAATGGGTCTTTCTCCTCCCCAAGGGTCTTGCATATGAACTGCAAACAGACAAAGGAGGAGATAAGACACATAGCCTGCGGAGTTACGTGGGAGATTGGGATAACGTTGCTCGCATCTATTGACCAGCATCATCCTACCCATACACTAAGTTTGGTGCTAGCGGTTTGAAAAACAGATCAAAAAGGGAATAAAATGTTTTCTGAAAATGAATTTTTTCAACTCCTAAAGGGCGGGAAAAAACCCAGTTTTTTCAACTAGCTTAAAGATTGAATTTTTACGTCGATCTTACGCCCTAAACTTATGATCCTTACTATCAAACTAGCTCCTAACTTATATAAAGCAGAAATACACTCTCTTACCAAGCATCAGATGGTTTATACAAAATCCTCATAAAATTCTACTAAAAAACGCAAGAAATCACAGAGCACAGTAACAGCATGCATGGCATAATGAAGAGTTTAAAAGACTAAGTGATTACCTGGGCAAAGATGGAGATTCAGAAAAATAAAAATTTTGAGTCAGAAAGATCTTCGACGGGACGTCTGAATGGTTTCGAAATTATGGGCTCTAAAACAAAGTTCTTTAAGTTCTTGATTGGAATGGTGAGTAAAAAATTATAAAAAAGATAAAGAGGTTACTTATAGAGGCTGAAGTATAGAAAAAAGTGGCAATCATGACTTTCCCATTTTCGAAACGTGGGGAAGTGTATAAGCCGTCGAATTAATTTCTTGAAAACCAAAAAGGCTTGATTAGATATAATTATGTCACGCTTTTAAAAAACGTACAAGGATTCTGACAGATTTCGTGGGGCATATGAACGGTTGTTTCCCTAAAGTTTATTTATTGCTGGTCACACTAAACAAACTTGGGGGGCAAATGTCATCCAAAAAACAGGCATGGATGATGTGGCAGGCGTTTGGTACACGTGGCTGACATCTGGCAGAAGTCTTGTTCGACCATCGACTAGAAAGATGTCTATGGCGCAACGCTCAATCTTTATATACGACCAGCTTGGTCGTATACTCGCTATATTTGGAGAAAATCTTATGCAGTTATAATTGTTGGAAAAAGCTTACACAGGATCTTTATTTATTTTCATGTATATCTAATATTAAACAAATTAATACGAGATAGCCTAAAACATGTTTCTAAAATTGAATTCAAAGAGAAACAAATAATATAATACTTACAGTATACACAGCGGAATTAAGAGTCCTTCCTTTAGTTTCTCTAACTCTTGTATCCTCTCTATCGCAGAGTATTATCAAGAAACTAAACCGATCTTCTATTTTCTTCACGATCTTCCAATGTATCCTTAGAACCACCTAGACTAGTGTGGGCAATTCTCAACACATGAGATAGATATAGAGAGAAGAAGAGAAAATTACAAAGTGGCTTAGAAAAGGACTTGTGTTTAGAGATAATATAAAACTATCAGAATATCTGACTTGTGACTTATCTGTCGTCTCTCAAATCTTCTCTCTAAGCACTCTTTTTATAGACTCAATTAGGCCATTTAATTTAATTAAAAAATCAATAAAATAACAGCCATTTTGAAGCCCTAGGTCGAAATTATCATGGGCTATAGGCCCGTGAAATTTCCCATTTGATTATAAGCCCATTGGACTTAAAATCAAGGCCTGTATTATTTTCTATTGATTTAATTAATTAAATCATTATTTAAATCCTTTATCAAATTAATTATTTATAATTTGAACCTTGATTTAAATTTATTTATTAATTTAGATACCAATTTATCTTAATTAATAAATCTGCCATAATTTCTCTTTTCTTCTCAAAATTACACAACTCTGTGAAACTATCCAAAATTGACCTGGTTAACTTTGATAATTCTAATTGATGATTAAATCAATTAATTGAGACTATCTAGATGATTTTCTCTAAGGTACAATGGGGACCATGGGCCTATGAAATCAAGCTCCAATAATTTATCATAAATCTAACAAATAAATTTACTAACTTATTAATTCCTCGTGACTCCACTATAGACTTGGAATTGCACTCTTGAATTCATAGAACGCTCTATAACAAATATAGATACGCTATTAATTATCCATTGTTACAACCATAATTGTCACTCAATCCTCTATAGACGGTCTACAATGAGATAGGACTAAAATACCGTTTTACCCCTCTTTGTATTTTATCCTTAAAACACTTAGTTCCTTGTAAATGATATTTCAGTAAACTAATTTAATTACTGAAATGAGATCCCTATCATTTAACACCTTGAACCAAACTAAAAGGAAACCATCGTTTCACTTCTTCATCAGAAGCTATAGAAGTTTATATCTTTGATTAACACTCCCACTCAATTATACTACCGAGTTCCCAAGATGTAAGTATGGGCTAGTCCGTAGGGTAAGCTGGTAACGAACAAGTCAAAGAACTCAAATAATACAATCAGTTAGAATACTAACCACTCAGAATTGAGATTGAATTGACCTATGGTCAACTATATGATATGACTAGAATAGATAATAACGGTATGTTTACTTATCTTATCAACTGTCAATATCGGTCCTGTCCGATGTAACAAATATATCCGATCTTATCTACTTTGCTAATGTTCTAGAAAGAACATAACATTGTAATGTGTAAGTATATCATATCGTAGATTGGCAAGTCAGTGTAAATCTGGTACACTAACTAATCTTAGGACTAACTTATTTTTGAACATATAATCATATTTATATTCCACTGTGATTACGTCACTATAAATAAGATTAGCTATATGCTCGGGATTTAATAGAAGTTTATATTAAACAAATAATCATAAAATAAAACATGTGAGCAAAGTGATTGACCAAGTCAAAAAATGATTTCTATTCTTTTATTGATAATAAAATGAGATTACAAAGAATTTGGGTTTTAATTAGGGCATAAAACCCCAACAATAATCATATCCGAAATTATCTCCCATGATTTCCTGAGTATCCGATTATTTAGGAAAGAATATCTGTAACAAATTAATGTAATCTTCCTTGAGCCTATAAATAGAGAAAGATAGCTCAAGGAAGGGACTTTTGGCTTTCTAATTATTTGAGATTAGAGTTTTACAAGTGTATTAGAGCTATCACATTCGATATATTGTTTTGTTCTTCAGAGGTATGTGAAACTCATTGAACCCTAGTTCTTTGATCACTCCTTTGAATCTTATATCAATAACAGCTCAAGTGGACGAAGGATATTACCAGATTCTGGGGCCGAACCACTATAAATTCTTGTGTGCTTTATTGTTTTTGTCATTATTCTCATTTCAACATATCTGTCCACATCAAGCATTTTTTACTCCGTGTCAGTTGACCAAAATCAGGGTCAACAAATCATTGCCTTTTTTTTTCACTGCTAGAAACTTAGGGCAATCCTGTTTCCAATGCCCATTCTCATTGCTGTGAAAGCACTTGCCTTTACCTTTCTTGTTTTTCTTTTTCTTCCTCTTAGGTGTTTGTACACTTGGTATTGCACTCGTCTTTGCAGCCTTTGCTGGCCTGGGGTTGGTGTTTTTTCCACCTTTCTTCTTTTTTCCAGCTTTCGAAGATGAAGCTAGGTTAGCTTCAGCCTTAGCTAGATCATCAGTAGCAGCAATATGTTGGGGTTTTATGCCCTAATTAAAACTCAAATTCTTTGTAATCTCATTTTTATTATCAATAAAAGAATAGAAATCATTTTT
The DNA here is from genome assembly GCF_963169125.1 of Humulus lupulus. Taxonomy (NCBI): domain Eukaryota; kingdom Viridiplantae; phylum Streptophyta; class Magnoliopsida; order Rosales; family Cannabaceae; genus Humulus; species Humulus lupulus. The sequence continues at coordinate 215,506,272 of NC_084793.1, forward strand.
TGACTTGGTCAATCACTTTGCTCACATGTTTTATTTTCATGATTATTTGTTTAATATAAACTTCTATTAAATCCCGAGCATATAGCTAATCTTATTTATAGTGACGTAATCACAGTGGAATATAAATATGATTATATGTTCAAAAATAAGTTAGTCCTAAGATTAGTCAGTGCACCGGATTTACACTGACTTGCCAATCTACGATATGATCTACTTACACATTACAGTGTTATGTTCTTTCCAGAACATTAGCAAAGTAGATAAGATCGGATGTATTTGTTACATCGGACAGGACCGATATTGACAGTTGATAAGATAAGTAAACATACCGTTATTATCTATTCTAGTCATATCATATAGTTGACCATAGGTCAATTCAATCTCAATTATGAGTGGTTAGTATTCTAACTGATTGTATTATTTGAGTTCTTTGACTTGTTCGTTACCAGCTTACCCTACGGACTAGCCCATACTTACATCTTGGGAACTCGGTAGTATAATTGAGTGGGAGTGTTAATCATAGATATGAACATCTATAGCTTCTGATGAAGAAGTGAAACGATGGTTTCCTTTTAGTTTGGTTCAAGGTGTTAAATGATAGAGATCTCATTTCAGTAATTAAATTAGTTTACTGAAATATCATTTACAAGGAACTAAGTGTTTTAAGGATAAAATACAATGAGGGGTAAAACGGTATTTTAGTCCTATCTCATTGTAGACCGTCTATAGAGGATTGAGTGACAATTATTTTTGTAACAATGGATAATTAATAGCGTATCTATATTTGTTATAGAGCGTTCTATGAATTCAAGAGTGCAATTCCAAGTCTATAGTGGAGTCACGAGGAATTAATAAGTTAGTAAATTTATTTGTTAGATTTATGATAACTTATTGGAGCTTGATTTCATAGGCCCATGGTCCCCATTGTACCTTGGATAAAATCATCTAGATAGTCTCAATTAATTGATTTAATCATCAATTAGAATTATCAAAGTTGACCAGGTCAATTTTGGATAGTTTCACAGAGTTGTGTAATTTTGAGAAGAAAAGAGAAATTATGGCAGATTTATTAATTAAGATAAATTGGTATCTAAATTAATAAATAAATTTAAATCAAGGTTCAAATTATAAATAATTAATTTGATAAAGGATTTAAATAATTATTTTATTAATTAAATCAATAGAAAATAATACAGGCCTTGATTTTAAGTCCAATGGGCTTATAATCAAATGGGAAATTTCACGGGCCTATAGCCCATGATAATTTCGACCTAGGGCTTCAAAATGGCTGTTATTTTATTGATTTTTTAATTAAATTAAATGGCCTAATTGAGTCTATAAAAGGAATGCTTATAGAGAAGTCAAAACAAGGGTTTTTGATAAGTCAGATTTTCTGATAGTTTTATATTCTCTCTAAACACAAGTCCTTTTCTAAGCCTCTTTGTATTTTCTCTTTTTCTCTCTATATCTATCTCATGTGTTGAGAATTGCCCACACTAGTCTAGGTGGTTCTAAGGATACATTGGAAGATCGTGAAGAAAATAGAAGATCGGTTCAGTTTCTTGATAATACTCTGCGACAGAGAGGATACAAGAGTTAGAGAAACTGAAGGAAGGACTCTTAATTCCGCTGCGTATACTGTAAGTATTCTATTTTTGTTTCTCTTTGAATTCAATTTTAGAAACATGTTTTAGGCTATCTCGTATTAATTTGTTTAATATTAGATATACATGAAAATAAATAAAGATCCTGTATAAGTTTTCCAACACAATAGTCTCCTTTTCTCTTCCCTTACTTGGTCCACCCATGATTGACTTGAAATTTCGATGCTCGTTCATGAGCAGTGTCAGACCATATTTGAGTTTATTCATCACATAGTTGGCGGTGAACGCCGGGAAAGCTGGAGAGAGACTGTTGAGGATTAAGTCGACTTGAGTCTCCTCGTCTATTATTATTCTGTGCTGTTCAGCTTCCTGAAGGTTGTTGGTCATTTTGATCAGGTGATCGGAACACATGTTGAGACGGTGCAATTCAAGCATTGGCATATTTCTTAGTGGCCTCAAAACGAGTATGCATAGACTTTGCATTGAACATGTCTTGGAACTGATCCATGATTCACTACTACAAAAATGGGCTTTCTCGACAGTTTTTAACTGTCGCTATTGAGAAATAACGACAGTCAACTAACTATCGTATTTGCCTATGTCGGCGTAGGGGTAGCTACGCCGACAGTTAATAAGTGTCGCTGTTGCTGGCAATGCCGACAGTTAATACGTGTCGCTGTTGTTGGCAACGCCGACAGTTAATACGTGTCGCCGTTGCTGGCAACGCCGACAGTTAATACGTGTCGCCGTTGCTGGCTACGCCGACAGTTAATACGTGTCAGTGTAACATTAAATTTATATATATAAATAATAATTTTTCGATATATATATATTTTAAAACTTTTAATTATATTTTTAACAATTGAAGTTTGATATAAATTTAAATAAAAAAATTACTCACATAATTAATTATTATTACCATAACTTGTAAAAAAAATTATATTTATCATAATAAAAATTCATTTACATACAACATTTATTCATACAATTAACATGTAAATAATACATCAAATTCCCATGAGACTAAATAATTCTCAATAAAAGTTCATTATAATTCTCATTAAAAAATAATTATTCTCAATGTAAATAATACATCAAATCCTCACTGTACATAATTCTTACAAGCAAGAAAGAAAATAATACCCAACAACTTGAAGAAGAATTTCTTGTTGCCTTGGTTCTCTTGTTTCTCTAATATATCCAAGTAGAGTTTTAGCCTACAATACATAATAAACACCATTAAAGCCAAACCAAAACTAAAATAAATAAAGAACTTGAGATTTCACAAGAAATAAAAAGGATGACTAATTTTTAGTCACAAAAATGATTTATATAAAAGTTGTATTTTTCTTATTAAACTGGATAGCCTCTAGCTTAAGTAGTTAGTCTTAGTTCTTTAAACCAAGGAATACATACTTGTCAGTCTCAATTTAAAAGTGCTCAAGCGAGTTAGTTTATCAAATCACATAGACATTAATAAATCAAATTACCAATCATTCATAGCACATTAGCAAATATACAATAAACGAGAAATTAATATACATATATGCACACATATAAAGATATTCATTGTCTAGGTAATATGCATCAGATTCTATGTAGAGTCCAAGAACTTTACTTAGCTAATTATTTAGTAGTATTATAGTATGTATAGTATTATATTTGTTACTGTGGATTTTTGGTTCAGACCGGGAATTATTTGGACACTCATAGTAGTACTTATAGACTTTCTAAGTTTAACCTATAGTTTAAGAATATTAATTTTAACCTAAGGTTTGATTATATAGCTGATATTAAGGATAATATTTGTTATACTATAAGGTTTAGATATCAACCAATAGGATTTTAAGCACATGTTATGAATGGGTGATTAAAGATTAATTATTTTGAGGATTTAATTTAATAAGGAGTAAAGTTTGAATGTTATAGGGTCAGTCAGCAGCTTTGAATACGTTGAAGGCTTAGTCAAGGCTGTTTACTCCATTCAAACTTAGCTAAAAATGTGTAATTTCGTGTTTAAATATTCAGCGTGTGTCGATATATCGCAGCTATAGGGGGCGATATATCGCAGCACGTAGATACGGAAAACACGAGACGATGCACGGTCGCATCGGGCATACTGGCCCAGGCGATATATCGCCTACAGGGGCGATATATCACCTCCTTCAGTGTATATTCAAACGTTTTTGAATTCTTTTCCCTCTCAGCCATTCAACTTCTTCATAAGTCCAGCATCTTTTGAACGAGTCTTCAGCCTCTGCTGAATGATTATTCAAATTATTTTCACCTAAAAAGCTATTATTTTTATTCAAGTAAAATTAAGATTCCTTCATTCCCAAACTCTATAAATAGGACCTAGTACCCAGCCATTATTCACCTTTTACTCTGAGTTCAGAAGCTGCAAGTGCTAGGAGAGTGTGAGAGTTAAACACTTGGGTGGGGAAATCATAAGCTTAAACATCATAAGCTTATCAAACACTTTGGGAAGTAAGGTTCTATAGTATTTCGGTTGAGGTGTAGATTGGTCTTACAAGTCTTTGAGGTAAACCAAAACTCTAGTTCATTTGTTTTATGTTATTTTCTTTCTCTTAGTCTTCTACTCAGTCTCCTAACCTCATTCTTATTTTGGTTAGGAAATCTAAATTCTTGAACACAAGTTTTGGTAAGTGTGACTTTCAATGGTTTAGTCTTTCCATTCCTTTCATTTCTTCTTCTTCAAATCTACTCACCCTTTATATATGGTTTTAGGAGTGTTCCAAAAGTCCCAACTCAGTCCACATATCCCGGTAACTTTGGTAAGGAAAATAGGCTAGAATCAATATGTTATATGTTTATGTTATCTTATGTTTTATGTTATTAAATGTGTTATGATATGTATGTATATATGTTTGTAGGCTTGGGCATATGACCCATATGACTAACAAGACCCCAAATGGGTTATGGGCATATGACCTACTTAGTTAGTAGGACCCCACTAACCTCATGGGCATATGACTTGTTTAGTCTATGGGACCCCAAGTAATAATGGCCATTATAATAAGTGTATGTAATATGTGTTATGATATATCTTTATGTATTATGAAATTTATGTTTATGACTATGTGTTAGATTTTCCTTGCTGGGCATTTGGCTCATTCTTTTTGTTTTATGTGCAGGAAAATAGCTTTAAGAGGCGGTAAGATTCGTGGACGCTTAGAGAATGTGTATCGATGGTGAATGGAGTCAAGGAGCCGAACGTTATTCGATTCGAGGATGTAGTTTCGTTTTATGTCTTTTTACATGTATTTTCCACACTATTTATGTAATGTCTTTTTATTTTAAATCATGTTTTGTTTTTAAAGACAATGGGATCCCATATCCTTCTTGGTATTTATTTTGCAAGTAACTCTTATTTTTACAAGTTACTCAATAAAATTATGGTATTTTCGTAAATGTAAGTTCTATTAAGGATTGTATGTATAGTTTCATTAATGGTCCAAAAGTCTAGATTAGTGGGTCATTACATTCTAAGTCCATAGTACTTAGCAAGAAAAGAAAAGATAATATAGTATAAATAAGAGCACCGAGAACATAAATTTAATAGTTCATATGTAACACAAGCATACCAGATGACATTTGTTAAAGTTGTTAAAGTAACACAACGAGCACACCAGACAAAGTTGTTAAAGTAACACAACGAGTTGTGAATAAACTTAATCCAAATTTATAAATCTAATTCACATTTGAAAGTCTACGCAAAATAGAAAATCATAATTCAGCTTGCAAAACAATTTTTTATTTTGCATATGATATATAATTTAGTATACAATTAAATATGCTAAGTCGATTAGGAAGAGCATGCAACAGAGTTGCAAAGTAAATCAACCTATCAATTCATTCTCATTGATAGTTGATGTATTATATATAATACGAGACCTTAAATTAATAATATTTAGATGGAAGACCAAGTATTAATATATATACAATGTATACACTAATTGATTATAAAACGAGTGATTTTTATAAAAATTAACTAGACAAGAGTCCGTAAATTTCTAGAAAAATGGGCAGCACAATAGTAGCAAATCGGACATCCCCAAATTTTAAAAACCTGCAAACAAGACATATGACAGTCCAATAAAATCACAGTTCAACTCATTATACTAATTAACTCTTAATATACTATGAACATACCAGGATAATGTTATTTCTGAAAGAAGAGGCAAATCACAGTGCAGTCGTCCATTTTGGCATAAGGGGGCTTTCTTTTCCACGCTCCGATGGCCGCCTCAACCACCGCTCCCTCCTCGCTCTTCGCTTCCCAAGCAATCGAGGCAACTTCGTCGTTGCTCAACACATCCCAAACCTATTCATCATTTACACACCAATCAGAAACAGTTTATAAAATCCAACATATCTAAGAATATCAATATAACAGATTAAAAGATTGACAAAGATATTAAATCATTATATGGAAGTTAAAGATATGAAAAGAATAAATATTATTAATGTGAGGTCACTATGCCAGAGAGTAGAAAATGACTTTGGTCACAAGAACAGATGCTTTGAAGTATATATAACCAAGTTGTGACAAAAGTTTGACCCAATATGATGTTATGTAAGAGATCTTGATCAGAAGTTGCTATTTAGAAATATAATTGTTAGATATAGTTAAAATAATTGGAAATAAAAAGCTTTTAAATATACTAGTTTAAACAAGTATGAAAGAGGAAAGAGATGCAAGTCATTTGAGAATGGCACAAAGTTATAATATTGTCACATCCATGAGATCCACAAACTACTACATTGTCTGCCCTGATGTTGGTCTTAGAATCCCACTGGTTTAACAGAACTAGGCCACTTTTAGTATGTATTATAAATTTTTGGCCATGTTAGAAGCACAACAACTTATATTACAATTTTACAAAAAGGCGAATGATGCTGATGCAGCAATAATGGAGACAGCTAATGATATCTAAACTAACTGTAAGAATCAGCAAAGTAATAAAATTCTTACCTATGCAGCTAAACTCGTCAACAAAAACATGATCCTTCGTGCTTGAATCATCAAAGAATGGGTTCATAGCAGTCAATGCATAGCCATGAATTTCATCATAAATCATGCGCTGAACGGGGTCACTAAGCACCTGCACTGGAATAGTCAAATTCTAGTGAATGCAAGATAATGAGTTCGAAATAACAAACTTGCTTGAAGCTCAAATCCTTTGGCTTAAAATGGATACCCACCCCATAGACTTCATTAAAACATGCAGAAATTATTGGTCTCTGCGTCATTGCCACTCAAATCTGGATGACAAGCTTTCATGCAATTATAATAAGCCTTTTTAATATGTGCTGGTGTGGCATCTGGGAGCTGATATCATGAAACAACCAATCATTAGACATAAAAAAGTGAACATTCAATCAAATTAGATTTATAAAAATCATCAACATGATCTAAACTTTCAATATATAAAACTAATAGCCCTTATAATTCAGATCTTTATAACAAAATTGCCATGTTCAATTAAGACCCATTTTGCTGTCATACAAAATTCTAAAGATTCTTTATGTTCCCACATAATTCTCAAGTTCTTACTACATACACGTTCATCTAAAACATAGAATAATATAAGCACAGTAACATAAAAATAGTGCGAGATTGCATGGTTTCGCTCCTAAGCAAAAACAAAAATGAATCTTTTAAAAAATTAGCTAAACGAGTTAATAAACTAAGCAGCTAAAAGGAACGTTCACATTTTCAACAACAAAAAGGGCCTCAAAATTTTCTTTCCATTTTCTAGGAAACCAAGTAGAAACCCAGATCAATTCAAATCATTTACCAGGCCCAAGACTTCATAATAATCATCAGCTATAGCTTCCACCGAAGCAGAATCATTGGTGGCGACCTTGACTCTGCCACAGCCTTTTCTCCTGCCTCAATGACCCATAAAAGTCAGAGCACTACTGGACCGATTCAAGAAGAAACTTGAACATAAAAACTACCGATTAAGCAATATTATGAAACTTGAACATATATCAAATAGATTATAGCATAACAAACCAAAAAATTCATAACAAAATTTGAGTTGCTAGTAAGAAAAAGATTGATATTTTATATCACAATTACATTTCAGTTATCAGTGAGAAACTAACAAAAAGAAAAAAGAATAGAAAAACACTTACCATTTCTCCATTAACAAAGAGAGAGCCACCACCCACGACCTCTCTGTGAGACCGAGCCACCCACGAACCCTCCGCAAGACCGAGCCACCCACGACCGTCATTTGCGCCATTTTCCCAAGACCCCCGAGCCCGTATTGTTTGCGCCGTTTGCCCATGACCGGCCCCCAAGTTCCCGCCGTTTGCCCAATACCCACAACCGCTCGTCGTTCGTGTCGTTTGTCTGGTTTCCAAAACCCTCGCACACCGTTGAGTGAGTGAGTGAGAGAGTGAGCGTGAGGGAGAGGGAGAGGGAGAGGAAGAGAGAAATGTAAGGGTGGGTTGCGGTTGGGAAGTGTGTGTGAGAGAGAGATAGGGTTTAAGGGAGAAGGAAAAAAAACGTGGGCTATGTAGAATTTTTAGTTTTTATTTTAATTTTAAATACAAAATTTCATGATATTAAGAAAAAAAAATATTAATGATATATTATTAGGTTTTATTTTCTAATTCTATTTAAAAATTAACATCTTAATATTTTTAACATGGATTTTAAAAAATAAAAAATAAAAACATTAATATTAATAGTAAAATTTTTAAATTATTTCACAATATTTAACCAATCAATAAAATAACTCGTTTTTAACTAATATTATCATAAATATGTTAAACAAATAAACTTTAAGTATATTATTCTTTATATCATAATTAATTTAAATTTTGATAGAAAAATTATTATAAATAAAAAGTTAATAAAATAAAAAATTTAGAAAAAAAATCTAGAATTTAAAGTTTTTAATTAATATATATTTACATAATTTAGCTTATTTTTAAAAAATTATACTATTCATTAATTTTTTTAAAATATTTTTTCCAATTAATAAAACAACTCATTTTTAACTAATACAAAATTTATAAATATGCTAAAGAATAATATAGTTAATAATATAGTTAATTTTATAAATATGTTAAAGAATAATAAATTTAAATTTTGATAAAAAAATTATTATAAATACAAAAGTTAATAATATGAAAAATTTAGAAACAAAAAAAAATTATTTTAAAAGTTTTTAATAAATACATAATTTAGTATATTTTTAAAATTATACTATTCATTAATTTTTTTACAATATTTTTCCAATTAATAAAACAAATATTTTTTAATTAATACAAATTTTATAAATATGTTAAAGAATAATATAGTTAATTTTATAAATATGTTAAAGAATAATAAATTTAAATTTTGATATAAAATTATTATAAATACAAAAGTTAATAATATGAAAAATTTAGAACAAAAAAAAATCTAGTTTTAAAAGTTTTTAATAAATACATAATTTTTATAAATATATATTTACATAATTTAGTTTATTTTTAAAATTATACTATTTATTAATTATAATTTTAGATTTTTTATTTGAATTTTAGCGACATTTTATGACTGTCGGCATTGGACTTTTATTAACTGTCGGCGTTGGGGTCAATAGCGACACATTTTAATTATCGGCACTGGTATCGAATTAACTGTCGGCGTTGTGGTCAATAGCGACACCTTTTAACTGTCAGCATTGGTCTCGAATTAACTGTCGGCGTTGGGGTCAATAGCGACAGTCAAAAGCAACGGTGACAGTTATTAACTGTCGGCGTAGAGTCCCGCTAAGCAATTACGACAGTTAATAGAGTTGACTGTCGTGGTTGGGTGTCGGGAAAGCCCAGTTTTGTAGTAGTGATTTCGTAGGCTTTCTCGACATTCTCCATCTTCATCTTTAGAGTGTCGACCATACCAGTTAGCCGCCTGCCAATGCTCATATTTGTCTCTAACAGTGTTGGTAGCTCCTTCAGATGGACTTCCGGGAATTCCTCAGTCATGAAAAAGTTGGCGTTGTCACCAATCAACACTATGTTGATATTCTGCTTCCACTTAAGGAAGTTTTCTCCAGTGAGTTTCTCCATAGAAAGTTGAGAAATGATGGGAGTAGACATAGTCATAATAATACTACATATTATCAATAAAATAGAAATCAATCACATTTGCTCAATAAAACTTCTATTCACTATAATTTCAAGAAATCGCACAACATATACCACAAAACATGTAAGATATGGAAAAAATACCAAAATAATCATATCTCTATTTCTTTGGATTTTTAACTATTCTATGATATCGTTGCTCTGTTGGCGAGAGTCAAAAATATCATTAGTTAAATAGAGTTGTAAAATCATTTAATAATGGACACTATTATTAATAACCCACTATTTGATCAAAATAAGAATACAAAAGCTCTTATTTTATGAGCTAGACCCACGGTTTCGATAATCACAAATTTAGTTCTAGTAGTCACCGTAGGGGTGAGTCTAGTAGAATTTGACCTATAATTTTCTATCTTTTGAAATCTAACATTGTTAAAATAACTAATGAACACCTTTCGTAGGGGGATGAATCGAAGCGTCTCAAGGCCCCATTAATATAGTGCACCAAATTTTATTTTATTTTATTAATTTTGTAATTTGTTTTATTTTTAATTATTAAGTGTTATAAATTATTTTTATTATTGTTTGAATTGTTTGGTAGAAATTGTGTAAAGATAATTGTTAATTGTTTTATTTATTTGTTAACTTAATTTGTGAATAAAATGAGTTTTGATTGAATGCACCTTAGTAATTGGGTGTGTGCATGTGCATGCTGTAAATTTCCTACACATTATTTCCTTTTTATTTGATTAAAAGAGTAAAAATAAAAGAAGGGGAAAGGGGAGTGGGCGTGTGACTATAGTGGGAAAGGGAGGATTACATTTTCTTTTTAATTTGGATGATTTTAGCTAAAAAGGGAAGAAGAGTTGTCATCTTTATGCACTATTTATTTTTCTCCTAATTGAGAAAAATCAAATAAAAAAAATGAAAATAAACACAAATAGGAAATTCACCCTTTTCTTATTTGGATTAGTATTGCCTTAGGTTTGATAAAAGGGAAAGAAACAAATGAGAAGAGCATTGAGCTCTTGGTGACCATCAGCCATAGAGAGAGAAAGAGAGAGAGTGAGCGTGAAAGCTAGAGAGAGAAGGAGAAGGAGAAATGAAGAAGAAGAAAGAAGAGGAAAAGGAGAGGTCGAATTCTATAGGTATGGTCTTGTATATTTGGTTTGATTCTTAAGTTTACACCATCTCCTCAATTCTAAGTATTGGTTCTTCTTTCTTCTCCTTGTGGTGTTCGAATTTTATAGGTGCCAAGGGGGGGGGTCAACTTTGTGAGTTGATTGCTATCTAAGGAGGTAGTTGGTCTCTAATCCTTATTTTTTATTTGTTGTTATATTGAAAGGATTTAGATGTTTTGATGTCTAATTGAAACCTTGCTATGTGTTTATTGGGATTGTCTTTGAGGATACTTAAATATGATGTATGGTGATTATGATTATCTTGGTAGTTTGGATGGTGAGTTTCGGCCAAGCAATGTATAGGGGTTCCCATTATATTTTTTTATTATTATTTAATGTTTCTATGCTAGATACATGTTCTAGGGTTCTTATTTTCTCTTGATTTTTGAAAATCACACTTACAGTGTAACGACCAAAATTTTCTATTAGGGCTTAAGGGCATTGATTAGTGTGATAGGAGGGCATAATTGGTATTTATGCGAATGCATGATTAAATGAGTATATATATATGATTAGATGCATGTTTATGAGTATTGAATATGCACGTGGGCCCTATTTTGTTCTTAAGGGCATGTTTGTAATTTTGGCCCATTGAGGGCATGTTTGTAATTTTGGCCCGTTGAGGGCATAAATGTAAATAATTGTGATAAATTTTTTGAGACCACATTATTATGTGGATATATTTGTAGCTTGTGGCTCGAGGCTATCCTAGTTAGCGGTTTAACAAAAAAATCACAATGGAGATTTATACCCGGCTCGGGGTGAGCCTGGGGGTATTTCTGGCAGTTTAGGATATATATTGGAGACAATTTGATATTGAGGAAAATAATTGGTGATTAGTTAGGTGTCAGGGTTTAAGCGATAATTATTAGAGACACTCGAGGAATTAGCGGGAATTGGGAGCAATGACCAAAATGCCCTTAGAATGTTTTAAGGTTTAGATTTTAATGGGAGGGCAATATGGTCATTTGGTCTAAAAGAGATAAGTCATTTTCAGCCTCATCAAACTTAGCGGAATGTTTAGAAACAAGTAGAAGCTGAAGGAAAAGAAAAGAATGAGGAAAGTATTGGAAAAGGCTTATACAGGATATTTATTTATTTTCATGTATATCTAATATTAAACAAATTAATACGAGATATCCTAAAACATGTTTCTAAAATTTAATTCAAAGAGAAACAAAGAATAGAATACTTACAGTATACGCAGTGGAATTAAAGAGTCCTTCCTTCAGTTTCTCTAACTCTTGTATCCTCTCTATCGCAGAGTATTATCAAGAAACTGAGCCGATCTTCTATTTTCTTCACAATCTTCCAATGTATCCTTAGAACCACCTAGACTAGTGTGGGCAATTCTCAACACATGAGATAGATATAGAGAAAAGAAGAGAAAATTACAAAGTGGCTTAGAAAAGGACTTGTGTTTAGAGAGAATCTAAAACTATCAGAAAATCTGACTTATGACTTATCAAACTTATGTTTTGACTTCTCTCTAAGCACTCCTTTTATAGACTCAATTAGGACATTTAATTCAATTAAAAAATCAATAAAATAATAGTCATTTTGAAGCCCTAGGTCGAAATTATCATGGGCTATAGGCCCGTGAAATTTCCCATTTGATTATAAACTCGTTGGACTTAAAATCAAGGCCTGTATTATTTTATATTGATTTAATTATTTAAATCTTTTATCAAATTAATTATTTATAATTTTAACCTTGATTTAAATTTATTTATTAATTTAGAAACCAATTTATCTTAATTAATAAATCTGCCATAATTTCTCTTTTCTTCTCAAAATTACACAACTCTGTGAAACTATCCAAAATTGACCTGGTCAACTTTGATAATTCTAATTGATAATTAAATCAATTAATTGAGACTATCTAGATGATTTTATCCAAGGTACAACGGGGACCATGGGCCTATGAAATCAAGCTCCAATAAGTTATCATAAATCTAACAAATAAATTTACTAACTTATTAATTCCTCGTGACTCCACTATAGACTCAGAATTGCACTCTTGAATTCATAGAACGCTCTATAAAAAAAATAGATACGCTATTAATTATCCATTGTTACAACCATAATTGTCACTCAATCCTCTATTGACGATCTACAATGAGATAGGACTAAAATATCGTTTTACCCCTCATTGTATTTTATCCTTAAAACACTTAGTTCCTTTTAAATGATATTTCAGTAAACTAATTTAATTACTGAAATGAGATCTCTATCATTTAACACCTTGAACCAAACCAAAAGGAAACCATCGTTTCACTTCTTCATCAGAAGCTATAGATGTTCATATCTATGATTAACACTCCCACTCAATTATACTACCGAGTTCCCAAGATGTAAGTATGGGCTAGTCCGTAGGGTAAGCTGGTAACGAACAAGTCAAAGAACTCAACTAATACAGTCAGTTAGAATACTAACTACTCAGAATTGAGATTGAATTGACCTATGGTCAACTATATGATATGACTAGAATAGATAATAACGGTATGTTTACTTATCTTATCAACTGTCAATATCAGTCCTATCCGATGTAACAAATACATCTAATCTTATCTACTTTGCTAATGTTATGGAAAGAACATAACACTGTAATGTATAAGTAGATCATATCGTAGATTGGCAAGTCAGTGTATATCCGGTGCACTGACTAATCTTAGGACTAACTTATTTTGAATATATAATCATATTTATATTCCACTGTGATTACGTCACTATAAATAAGATTAGTTATATGCTCGGGATTTAATAGAAGTTTATATTAAACAAATAATCATGAAAATAAAACATGTGATCAAAGTGATTGACCAAGTCAAAAAATTGATTTCTATTCCTTTATTGATAATAAAATGAGATTACAAAGAATTTGAGTTTTAATTAGAGCATAAAACCCCAACAAACTCCCACTTGCACTAATTGAAACTAATGCCTTAATTCTACTAATCCCATCTCCTTGATATGCTTATCAAATGTAGCTTCTGGTAGTGTCTTTATAAACGGATCCACAAGATTGTCTTCAGTTACAATCTTCATAACCTTCACATCTCCCCTGGCCACATATTCTCGAATAATGTGATACTTCATTTCTATGTGCTTACTCATCTTGTGACTTCGAGGTTCTTTCGAGTTGGCTATCGCTCATGTATTGTCACAAAACAACACAAGCGGTTTATCCATTTCTGGAATAACACCAAGATCCGAATAGAACTTCTTTAGCCAGAACATTTCCTTAGCTGCTTCTGACGCAGCTATGTACTCAGCCTCCATGGTGGAATCTGAGATTGCAGACTGCTTTACGCTTCTCCAAATCACAGCTCCACCCCCAAGAGTAAACACCATTCCAGAAGTAGACTCTTTGTCATCGACATTAGTCTGAAAATCTGAATCGGTGTAGCCTACAAGGTTCAAAACACCACCCTTGTAGACTAACATATAATCCCTTGTCCGTCTCAAATACTTCAGGATATGCTTAACTGCTATCCAATGTTCTGGTCCTGGGTTTGACTGATACCTGCTCACTACTCCCACTGCATAGCAGATGTCTGGTCTAGTACACAACATGGCATACATCAAACTTTCAACTGCAGATGTGTAAGGAACTTTTCTCATTGCATCTTCCTCTTCAGGAGTCTGGGGAGACTGCTTCTTTGAAAGATGAATTCCATGGCGGGACGGTATACGCCCTTTCTTGGAATTTGTCATTGAGAAACGTTCAAGCACTTTATCAATGTAAGCTGCTAGAGATAGAGCTAAAAGTTTGTTCTTTCTATCCCTGATGATCTGGATACCTAGAACATAACTTGCTTCACCCAAATCCTTCATCTGGAAATGAGTACTCAGTCAATTCTTCACATCTGATAATTTCTTAACATTGTTTCCAATGAGTAAGATATGATCTACATAAAGAACCAGGAATACCACTATTTGATTTGCCTTATTCAGTTGGTAAACACAGGGCTCATCAATATTTTGTTCAAAGCCATAAGTTTTGATTATTTCATCAAACCTAAGATTCCAGGAACGAGAAGCTTGCTTAAGTCCATAAATGGACCTATTCAACTTGCAAACTTTTCCTTCTTGTCCAGATACTTTAAATCCTTCTGGCTGATCCATATAAATGACTTCATCAAGCTTTCCATTAATAAAAGTTGTCTTGACGTCCATTTGCCAGATCTCATAGTCGAGAGAGGCTGCTATGGATAGGAGGATGCGAATGGATTTGAGCATGGCTACCGGACTAAAAGTTTCCTCATAGTCCACGCCTTCTCTTTGGGTACAACCCTTTGCCACTAATCGAGCTTTATAAGTCTCGATATTTCCATCAACGCCTCGTTTCTTCTTGTAGATCCACTTGCACCCAATGGCCCTAAAGTCACTAGGTGCTTCCACAAGATCCCAGACAGAATTTGAGTACATGGACTCCATTTCCTGTTTCATGGCTTCGAGCCATAGTTCAGGGCTAGCCATTGCATGTTTGAAAGACAACGAATCATCATCACTAGTGTCACCAACAACCATATTGGTTTCACCATCCAAACCATAGCAAACTGGGTTCCTAGAAACCCTCCTACTACGACAAGGCTCTGTGACTGTTTGCTTAGAAACAGTGGTACTTTCTTCATTTAAATCGACTTGCGTTGGTTGTATATGAAGAGTGGGAATTTCATCATCAACTCGTGTTGATGACGATGGAACATTGGTTTGAGTCAATTCTTTAACCATCTCCTCTAAAACTACTTTGTTGTGAGGTTTAAAGTTCTGGACATAGTCATTTTCCATAAAAGTAGCATTTGTAGAAGTAAACACTTTATTTTCTGAATGACTATAGAAAAGTCCACCCCGAGTACCTTTAGGATAGCCAACAAACATGCAAACTTCAGTTCGCGGTTCTAGCATTCCCTCTTTTTTCCTCAGGACGTGAGCGGGACTCTCCCAGATTCTATAATGGCGTAAACTAGGTTCACGACCATTCCAGCGTTCTAAAGGTGTTTTGGGGATTGATTTTGACGGCACGACATTGAGAATGTCATTTGCGGTTTCAATTGCATGTCCCCAGAACGAAGTTGGTAGAGTTGAGTAACTAAGCATGCATCTAACCATTTCCAATAAAGTTCTGTTTCGGCGTTGCACTACACCATTTTGTTGCGGAGTACCTGGGGCAGTAAGTTGTGATAAAATCCCAAGTTCAGTTAAATGATCTTGGAACTGCATATCCAAATATTCTCCACCCCTATCAGATCGCAAGATCTTTAACCTTTTACCTAATTGGTTCTGAGCCATTGCTAGGAATTCCTGAAACTTTGAAAATGTTTATGATTTCCTATGCATTAGGTAAAGACATGAGTATCTAGAGTAATCGTCAATGAAAGTGACGAAATACTCAAAACCACCCCTGGCTTGTACATTCAAAGGTCCACAAACTTCTGAATGCACAAGACCAAGTGGTTCTTTGGCCCTATCACCCTTTGCAGAGAATGGACGCTTGGTCAGTTTGCCTTTTAGACAAGATTCACAGACAGGTAATTCACCTAAGGTGAGTTCCCTCAAAGGTCCGTGTTGGGTTTTATGCCCTTATAAAACCATGTCGAACATGTAGCACGATTTCATATTATCAATAAAAGTAGTAGAAATCATTTAGTTTGACAACCGTGTTGCTTGCTTATTTAATTACATGATTATTGAAATAATACAAACATTTATAAAATCCCGAACATATGGATAGTGACTAGGTCACAGTGGATTATAGTTGTAATTATATGTTCAAAAGAACGAGTCCTAAGATTAGATCAGTGCATTGGATTTTCACTAATTAGGCAATCTGCGATATGATCTACTTACACATTCAGGGTGTGATGTCTTGTCCAAGGCATCGACCAAGTAGATAAGATCGGATGTATTTAGTTACATCGGACTAGGACCGATATTGATTATTGATTGATAAATAAGTATCGTTGTTATCAAATCTAATCAATGTCACAACGTTGACCATATATTAAGTCGATCTTAATTCTGAGTGATAATATTCTGCTAATTATATTATTTAAATCTTTTGACTTGTTCGTTACCAGCTTACCCTACGATCTAGCCCATACTTGGAGATTTATTAGTGTAATTGAGTGGGAGTATTATTCATAGATACGAAATCTATAACTTCTGTATGAGAATTGAAAAGATGATTTCCTTAATTGCTTTGTTCAAAAGGTTAAATGATTGAGATCTCATTTCTGTGATTAAGTTCACGGAAATATCATTTATAAGGAACTTAGTGGGAGTTAAGGATAAAATACTGATGAGGGGTAAAACGGTAATTTTCACCCAGCTCGTTAGTAAGTCATCGATAGAGGATTAATTGATTGTAATGGTTATAACAATGGATAACGTATTTATGGTTTTGAAAATAAGTTCTATGAATTCAAGAGTTCAATTCCGAGTCTATAGTGGAGTCACGAGGAATTAATAAGGTAGTGAAATTATTCGTAAATAAATTCACGGTAACTTGTTGGAGCTTGATTTCATGGATCCATGGTCCCCGCATCACCTTTGAGTAAATCATCTAGAATGTCTCAATTAATTGATTTAATTATCAATTAGGATTTTTAAAGTTGACTATGTCAATTTTGGAAAATTTACAAAGATATGAGATTTAGAAAATAAAAGAGAATCTTTGGGTAAATTTATTAATATTGATAAATTGGTATCAATATAAATAAATAATATTAAATCAAGTTTAAAATTATAATTAGTTAATTTGAATAAGGATTTAATTAATTAATTAAAAATAAATAAATACATAAAAGGTTTTGAATTTAGGCCCAGTTGGGATTTAAATTCAAAACAAAGAGATTGGGCCCAAGTCCATTTATGGTAGCCCAAGACTTTTATTTTTGTTTATTATTTTTAATTAATTTAAATTTAAATAAATCACATTAAGTTGCCTATATAAGGAATATGATATCTAGAGTTTTCATAAGGAAGCAAGTCAGTCTCAGTTGATTTGGGTAAGTGAAAACCTAGACACTCTAATCCTTTCTTAGCCACATTCTCTTCTTCTTTTCTAGATCTCTATCTCATGTGTTGAGAACCAGCCCACACTAGTTCTAGGTTGATCAAAGGCTTGGTGAGGAAGACTGTGTTGCTGATCTTGTTCAATCTCTTGATAATACTCTGCTACAGAAAGGAATCAAGGGTTATAGAGATTGAAGGATGGAGTTGTTCCAGTTCCGCTGCGTAATGTAAGTTTTTACTTTACTTTGTATTTGTATCAATTTCATAGGAGCATGTTCTAGGAATTTGCATGTTTGTTTGATAATATGTAAATTACATGAAAATAAATAAAGATCTTGCAATGAGTTTTTCCAACAGTCCGTCCTTTGTAAGTCTTTGAATCCTATCATAGCCAATGTGACCTAGTCTCAAGTGCCATAAATACGTCATATTATTGTTATTGGTCTTTTGACGTTTATTGGTCCTAGGTTTAGCTACTTTGAATAAATCATTGTTAAGAGCGAGGGGTTCGTTAGGTCGCAGAATATAAAGCCTGTTTTTCAAACATGCAATACACAATTGTGATCCATTGAAAGAAATAGATATATTAAAACTTGTGAAAGTCATAGCAAATTGTTCTAATCGCAACATGGAAACTAAAATTAAATTTCTACTAAAATCTGGAATAAAAAATACATCTTTTAAAATTAAAAATTTATTTCCGAACTTCAGACGAGCTCTTCCTCTAGCTTGGACCGCAACGAACGCTCTGTTTCCAACTCTAAGCTTTAAGCCGCCTTCGTTCACTTCCTCCCACGATTCAAGAAGTTGTAAAGAGTTACAAACATGGTTGGTAGATCCAGAATCAATAATCCAAACGGATTTATCATTCTCTAAAACACATGTGTTCTAAGATAAATGAACTATAATCATCACCTTTGTTTTTCTAAGATAAATGAAAACATTTATCTTTACCTTTCTTGATTTTCATGTTCTTCCCCTTAGGCGTCTGTGCACGTGGTTGTGCACTCATCTATGCAGTCTTTGCAGGCTTGGAGTTGTTGTTTTGTCCACCTTTCCTCTTGTTTCCAGCTTTCGAAGACGAAGCTTGGTTAGCTTCAGCTTTAGCTAGATGTGCAGCAACATTAGCAGTCTTATTTTCACCTCCTTTACTAGGTCCACCTATGACAGGTTCAATAATCTGAAGCTTGTTCATGAGCTGCGTCAGACCACAATTGAGTTGAGTACGAACGTGCAGACACGATGCCATCAGAGAATTCACGGTGCGATCACGTACGTGTGGAGACGGTGTTATCCAAGCATTTACGGTACCATCACGAGCATTGATGGTGCCATCACTAACGTGCAGACACGATGCTCGTTCTGGGGATTCCTCAATCATGACGAATTCAGAGTTGTCACCAATCAACTCTATGTTGATATTCTGCTTCCAATTAAGGAAGTATTCTCTAGTGAGTTTCTCCATCAAAAGTTGAGAAATGATGGGAGTAGACACAGACACTACTTAACTTAAAACTACAAATTATCAATAAAATATAAATCAATCACATTTGCTCAATAAAACTTCTATTCACACAAATTTCAAGAAATAGCACAACATATACAAAAAATATGTAAGATATGAGAAAAAATTCAAAAAACAATCATATCTTTATTTCTTTAGGTTTTTAACTAATCTATGATATCCTTGTCCCGATTGGCGAGAGTAAAAAATACCACTAGTTAAATAGAGTTGTAAGCTCATTTAATAATGGACACCATTATTAACAACCTACTATTCGATCAAAATAAAAAAACAAAATCTCTTATTTTATGAGCTAGACCCACGGTTTCGATAATCATAGATTTAATCCTAGTAGTCACCGTAGGGGTGAGTCTAGTAGAATTTGACCTATAATTATCTATCTTTCGAGATCTAACCTTGTCAAAATAACTAATGAACACCTTCCGTAGGGGGACAAATCAAAGCGCCCGAGGCCCCATTAAGCAATTGACTATGTTAAACCAACGGTGGAGATCGAATAAAATTTTTAAAATGAGCTCATTATAAAATTAAAATAGTATTTTTATTATTTATTTTTAGAAAATTAATGACTATCGTTTTCCAAAAAAAAATTAAACAGATTAAATTTTTTTTTAAACCAAAGTCCTATAATTTCTTATTAATTCTAAAGTGTCACATTGAAACAAATTCAATTAATTTAGAATTAATTTGTTGCTAATCAATATTTAGGTTTAACTAATATAATGAACCTATACAATTAAGTCCAACTCAGGTAAATGGGCCTTAACAATTGGGCTTGTATGGAGGATGGATAGGTCCAGTATGTCGTTCCCACTACAAAGGCCCCCTATCTTCCATACAAGGTCCAAAAGACAGGAATTTAAACCTTCGTTTTATTAATTGATTAGGCCCATTATAGTCATGCAAAGCAAATGGGCCTTCACAAGTGGAATCACCCACAAGAGAGGAATTTAAACTTTACATTTTCTAATGGACCCAAATAAAACCTATCATTTTATGAATATTTTATTTGGCAAAATATCATATATCCAACAAACATATGGGCAACTATATGCATCTAAGCCCAATTGCAAAAATATCACATATAGTGCAAACAAACATGTTATAATTGGATGAGCCTAATCATGTTACTATATGAGCAATTCTATGAATTTATGCAAAAATACCACAATTAATTATCTATAATTTATCAAAAAAAATTCAAATTAATTAATTTTTTACAAAAATAAGTCAATTTAAATGAAATTTATTAACAATTAACAATAGTTAATTTAAATTTCATTTATCAACAATCAACTTGGTTTTATGTTAATTTGATAAAAAAAATATTAATTTAATTTAAATAGGATTTATCAACAATTAACCCAAGTTAATTTAAATCTCATTTATTAAAAAAAAATATTTTGTTAATTGGATGAAAAAAAAATTGATATTTTTCAAAATTTAACTAATTTTAAATTTTAAAATCAATATCTTAACTATTTTCCAAAATATCTTGTGTTGTTACAACTATTATCTAACATTTTAACCATTTAAAAATAATAAAATACAAATAGTTATAACAACCCTAAAATATCTCAAATAGTTAAACAAATTCAAATATCCATAAAAATATCTAACTAACAATGTTCAAATTTCAAATAATTTAAATATTAAAAAACTATAGAATAAAAAGATATTTATATTTTCAAATAAAGATTTAATAAAAATATCAAGAATTTAAATGAAAATATCTTAAATATCTGATATCATAATTCTAATATTTTAATATATTAAAAGATTTAAAATTAGATTGTTAGTCTATTTTGAAATTTGAATTTGAACCTTTGTAGAAAAGATCTAATTATTTAAATCCCAACTAACAAAAATATCTTAATTTAAAAATAATAATAATAAATGATGAAACAAAAAATATATTTTTGGTTTTGATTATAAATAATTTATTTCTACAAATTTTAATTTAAAAAAAATGATGAATAGTACATGTGGTACTGTTCACGGGTACTGTTCATCGTGCTGGTGTGCGTGGGCGCGCACGGGTGGCGCGCGCGCGCATGGGAGCAAGGCCAAATTTTTCCAAAGTTTATTTTTGAGCAATTTTTCAAACCAAAACCATTTTCTAATTAATTTTTAACATGTTTTACACAAAATAAAACATATATAAAAATTAATAGCATAGGAAACACAACAAAATAACCTAAAAATTGCTAAAATTCACATAAAATCAATATGCTTCATAAAAACATGAAAACCATCCAATTATTCAAACATATCAAATAGTCCAATTTTAAACAAGTTCATGCATGAAAATAAATATTACCAAAGTCTCTGAGGCCAGTTATTGGAAAAGGCTTATAAAGGATCTTTATTTATTTTCATGTATATCTAATATTAAACAAATTAATACGAGATAGCCTAAAACATGTTTCTAAAATTTAATTCAAAGAGAAACAAAGAATAGAATACTTACAGTATACGCAGCGGAATTAAAGAGTCATTCCTTCAGTTTCTCTAACTCTTGTATCCTCTTTGTCGCAGAGTATTATCAAGAAACTGAACTGATCTTCTATTTTCTTCACAATCTTCCAATGTATCCTTAGAACCACCTAGACTAGTGTGGGCAATTCTCAACACATGAGATAGATATAGAGAGAAGAAGAGAAAATAAAAAAGTGGCTTAGAAAAGGACTTGTGTTTAGAGAGAATCTAAAACTATCATAAAATCTGACTTATGACTTATCAAACTTATGTTTTGACTTCTCTCTAAGCACTCCTTTTATAGACTCAATTAGGCCATTTAATTCAATTAAAAAATCAATAAAATAATAGTCATTTTGAAGCCCTAGGTCGAAATTATCATGGGCTATAGGCCCGTGAAATTTCCCATTTGATTATAATCCCGTTGGACTTAAAATCAAGGCATGTATTATTTTATATTGATTTAATTAATTAAATAATTATTTAAATCCTTTATCAAATTAATTATTTATAATTTGAACCTTGATTTAAATTTATTTATTAATTTAGATACCAATTTATCTTAATTAATAAATCTGCCATAATTTCTCTTTTCTTCTCAAAATTACACAACTCTGTGAAACTATCCAAAATTGACCTGGTCAACTTTGATAATTCTAATTGATAATTAAATCAATTAATTGAGACTGTCTAGATGATTTTATCCAAGGTACAATGGGGACCGTGGGCCTATGAAATCAAGCTCCAATAAGTTATCATAAATCTAACAAATAAATTTACTAACTTATTAATTCCTCGTGACTCCACTATAGACTCGGAATTGCACTCTTGAATTCAAAGAACGCTCTATAAAAAATATAGATACGCTATTAATTATCCATTGTTACAACCATAATTGTCACTCAACCCTCTATAGACGGTCTACAATGAGATAGGACTAAAATACCGTTTTACCCCTCATTGTGTTTTATCCTTAAAACACTTAGTTCCTTTTAAATGATATTTCAGTAAACTAATTTAATTACTGAAATGAGATCTCTATCGTTTAACACCTTGAACCAAACTAAAAGGAAACCATCGTTTCACTTCTTCATCAGAAGCTATAGATGTTCATATCTATGATTAACACTCCCACTCAATTATACTACCGAGTTCCCAAGATGTAAGTATGGGCTAGTCCGTAGGATAAGCTGGTAACGAACAAGTCAAAGAACTCAAATAATACAATCAGTTAGAATACTAACCACTCATAATTGAGATTGAATTGACCTATGGTCAACTATATGATATGACTAGAATAGATAATAACGGTATGTTTACTTATCTTATCAACTGTCAATATCGGTCCTGTCCGATGTAACAAATACATCTGATCTTATCTACTTTGCTAATGTTCTAGAAAGAACATAACACTGTAATGTATAAGTAGATCATATCGTAGATTGGCAAGTCAATGTAAATCTGGTGCACTGACTAATCTTAGGACTAACTTATTTTGAACATATAATCTTATTTATATTCCACTGTAATTACGTCACTATAAATAAGATTAGCTATATGCTCGGGATTTAATAGAAGTTTATATTAAACAAATAATCATGAAAATAAAACATGTGAGCAAAGTGATTGACCAAGTCAAAAAATTGATTTCTATTCTTTTATTGATAATAAAATGAGATTACAAAGAATTTGAGTTTTAATTAGGGCATAAAACCCCAACAGAAAGAACAAAGGAGGAAAAATAGGGGTCTCTTTCTCTCTGTCAGTTTGGCCATTTTTCATCATCTCTTGAGGATTTTTGGAGCTGGAATCTCAGAGAGGGCCTAAGCAAAGACTTTAGTTTATGATCCTTGAGGTGGCTAGAGGTTCAGCTCTAGGTTATACTCAATTCAGGTAAAATTTTTAGAGTTTAGTCTGAACTTTCTAACTTTGAGGAAATTGATTTTGATTTTGAACTTTGAATGAAAATTAAAGGAATTTGAGCTTTGGGAATTAAGGAGCTTAAGGCTAGAGGGGCATGGTGATAACCTAAGGTTGAATTTCTCTATTGAAGGTAACCATTTCTGGCATTGTAGTTGTGAGTTTCTGTTGAGTTTTTGAGCTTCCAGCTCAAGCATGGTTTTTTCTTTGTTTTGGGGTGCATGTAGCTAAGTTACGTATGGTTGGGCTATATGGGGTGAGATGTAGATGATGGTAAGCTCAATTTGGTGTATGTGTGAAGTTTGGAGGGGTTTTGGAGAGTTTTGGCTCGAGAAAATTCGAAGGAGAAAATTAGTGTATGTTGGTGCTGTAACTAGCGCTATAGCGCTAGCCTTAGGGCGCTACATTGCTAGGCTTGAGTGTCTGGGGTCTTTTTGGCACTGTTTGTAGCGCTATAGCGCCCCCATTGTGGCCCCGTAGTGCTACCCTGTTTCGAGAAGTGGGTTTTTGAGTTATTTCTTAGGGTTTTTGTCCGAGGGCTCGGGGTTTGATTCCACCACCCCATTTGGTTGAATTAGGGCTTCCCGAGGGCTCGGGATTGGTCTCGAGGTTAGGTTTTGGAATTGAAGTTTAGTGATGGTTCTAATTTATGGCTGTGACTTGGTGTACGCTAGGGCTCTAACGGGATCGTGCTTGAAGGTTGATTTCACTAATCAAGCTATTGGGATCAAAGGTAAGAAACCTGCACCCGTTTATGTGGATAGGATGGGACTAAGTGTTCCCTATATTTGTATGAACTGTTATATGATTGTGATAAACCATGTGAATATGTTGGGACTAAGAGCTCCCTATATTTGTATAATGTCATGAGATGGTATTATGCCATGGGGACATGTGATCAACGGCCTAAGAGTGTCGGAATCAATATTTGTGCACAGGGCACGGCTCAGCCACTGGTAGCTAAGGACAGCTTATTTATCACTGAGCTCGGTTAAGCTGGCCGGAGTCAGTGGGTATAACACTGGGGGCAGCCTATGTGAGCCGAAGACAATGGGTTAAACAAAGGGTGCCAACCCTGAATATTGTGTAATGGCTGCAATAACTGTTGATTATGAATGTGATTATCGTTGTTAATATGATGAATATGATATGTTGATTATCTGGATGACAAATTGTTAAGTTGTTGATTGTTATCACTGGATAGGTGAATGTTATGAATTGCTGAATACTTGGTTATGCTTTTTGAAATATTTGGTTATTGATATTGATCATGCTATGATATTATGTTTTCTTGCCGGGCCTCGGCTCACGGGTGCTTTGTGGTGCAGTTAAATGCAAGGATTTGGTGGTTCGGCCATGAGTTCGAGTGCTCTGGGAGCGAGGTGTACATTGTCCGCTGCTCGACCGCCACAGTTGAGGGTTTGTACAGGGACAGAACCTAAAATTGTATATTTTTCCATTAGAGTGGCCATGGTTGTTTATAACTTTTGGAATTTTTGTAAACACGACTTTTAAACCCTGTTTTTGGGATCCCATGTACTAAATAATTATTTTAGTGAAGATTATCTGTTTATGACAAAAATCTTTTAAACTTAACCTGTTTATTATTATAGGATCACAGTTTCAACTATATGACTTTGTTAGCAAGTTCTGCACTATTTAAAATACAAAGTGTAACGACTTTGGTTATCCAGGGCGTTACAACTTGGTATCAGAGCATCCTAGGTTTAAGGGAACCTGAAGACTGGCTGGACATGTACATTCGCCGCTAAAGACAAGCTCGACTCAGGGTTCCGTAATTGAATACATGAGATTATATGCTTAAGTGCTTGAATGGAATATGAATGCATTAATTTCTGATAGGGCCTGGCCCTTGACTGCTGTGTGATGATATCGAGGCATGCTGATTAGCATTGCTATTACATGTGGATGGATATTTGAATAACGGTTTGTATATTGATTACATGTGGTTAATTGGTAAAATTGAATTTACATGTTTTATCTGTTTATTGGTATATGGAAAGCATGATGAACATGATTATATTTAGTAGCAATGAAATTGTGAACTAAGGCATAGTAATGCAAATTGATGTTTGTTATGCTTTATGTGTGTATGGATATTGTGATTGTTTGGACTTGCTCGTGGAATGGTTTTGGATATGAACATCAGGGCTGAGGGGTTTAGTCAGTAATGGCAGGTGAATTCAGAATATTTGTGCTTGGAATGGTTAAATGGACTTGGTAATGATATGGCAGGAGTTGCAGATGATAGATAGGGATTGGAACCCTCCATCTGCCCCTGAAGGTCGCAGCAAATGTTCGCTGGTAAGTGGGTAAGCTGTGAGGTCTGATAGAGGAGACTAGATGGAAAAGAGCTGTTTTGTTTAGTGTAATAGCAAGGGCGCCAATGTTTGTTGACTTAAAGGTATAGTCAGTCAGGAGTGTTGTAGGGAAGGTTTTAGGGGCATTACTCCCTGGTTATGAGGAAGTTTTGGATGTACCCCGAAATTGATTAGAGGATGAGCATAGCTAATCCCATCCTTGATTACATGAAGGCGATAGGTCGTGGCAGACCGGTTCTGTCATGTACTTGTGGCAAAAGGATGCACAGAAATGCTACCCCAGACCCAAAGTGTTAGCATGATGGGTTGGGGAGAAACTCAGACCGAGATGTGATAGAAGAGGTTACTATGAAGTGGTTGGAGCTATAGGGACTAATAAGTTTATGAATTTTGTTTGGAATGGTAAGACAACAACAGAGTATGTCAACAAGTTTGGTGAGTTAGTCAATCCGCTTTGGAAGTTGACACAAGCAGATGTAACCAGAAATGATGACTCATTTAAGGATTAAACTCTTGAATGACCCAGAGCATCAGGGCCCCTCCAGTGCATGAGGTTTTCATCGGTGCCTGGGCAGCAGGGACGACCATGGTATTTGAGATATAAGGAATGAAGTATGGAGCTTGAGCGTTGATGGGCAAGAATGTGGATGACAGTGTTCCCATTGGTGGAACTTGGTCAGGGCAGATACTCAGTAATCAGAATAAAAGAACCTCTGTCAGTTTTTTGTCTTTTGGTTTTGACAGGAAGGGGTATAGTATATAGGATAGCCATCAAGACAGTGATAAGGTTTAGTGAAGATTAATCAGTATGCACCAGATGCATGAGACACCAATTGGAAAGATGCCAGATAAGGGCACATTATCTATATGAAATGGTTCAGTACATTAGGGTCGATTAGAGAATGGAAGACTGGAATTTCTAGTTACATTTGAAGCCGGAGGATAGTTCCTCGGAGGTTACAGGTTGACTTGATAATCCTCGTTCTTGGTTACATAATGGGCTGAAAGAGTTCGGTGTTGCGTATCTTCCAAAAAAGATTCAGATATGAAGTACATGCCTCGAGGTTGTTATACAAGTTGCTGGAAATATTAGTGTTTATTGGGGATGAATTAGAAACTTCTAAGAGAAGAGTTGGAATGTAACTGATAAAGAGGTTCGTGGTGAAAGTAATTGAGCTCGTCATATGAGAGCCTTATTGTGAGCCTGAATGAGAGCTAATTTGTTAAGAGAGAACCATGGATTGTGAGGGACATTAGTTGAAGTATATAAGTTGGATTGAATAGAAACTGAAATGATCAATAGGGATTTAGATGGGTATGTAAGGATTTGTTGAGTACGCTTCAGGCGTCGGCTATGGGCAGATTCAGTATCAGGGATAGTGTGAAGAATGGTATTAGGTTGGCAGAAAGAATTACTAGTTCAGTGGAGGGAGTACCTGACTTAGGGATGGAATGGACAGAGCGTCGTACCGTGGAATTTGTTGTTATCATCTGTTAAGGATGAATAGTTTAAATGCCCGGTTTTAATACATGACAATGTCTTCAGGAATTGATCTTTGATCTGGTCATTACCAGCTAAGGATCAAGGGAAGAGACATTTCAGGAATTATCACTTATACCAAGTGAGCTGTGATGGATTACCAGTAAAGATTCTTGACTGACGTAAGTTTCAACAACACAGGTAAGTTTAACAAGCAGAGAGTACAAGAAGGATATGAATAAGTCACATCTAGGGTCGTCAAGGATGCGTTGAACTAGTTTCCAGCTAGAAGCAAAAAGCGAACGACTACTACACTGATGATACTAAGACTGAAGAAGCAAGGTAATAGGTAAAGCTCCAAAAGGTGTCGGTTTCAGTCTCGCCAAAGGTATTCAAGGTCATGCTACAAGAAGAGAAGGGTTCAAATATGAAGAGGTTTAGTCAGAAGCCACAGAAAGATTATTAAAGAGCGTCTGAAGGATAAGAAGCACAACGAGACTGGTGAACATGCCTTCTACCACACAAAGATCTTTGGAGGACGGCCGTATCAGATATTAGAATGATAAAAGAACCTAAGGGTATATTGAATGGACAACTTTGTATTAGATTTTTGGAAGACAGAATAAGGATTGGTTAACACCTCATAATATAGAAGTCTGTGCGTAGTAGATGGTTATAGAAGGGTAGTATGAGGGTGTTGGGGTTTTATGCTCTAATTAAAACCCAAATTCTTTGTAATCTCATTTTATTATCAATAAAAGAATAGAAATAATTTTTTGACTTGGTCAATCACTTTGCTCACATGTTTTATTTTCATGATTATTTGTTTAATATAAACTTCTATTATTTGCTAATCTTATTTATAGTGACGTAATCACAGTGGAATATAAATGTGATTATATGTTCAAAATAAGTTAGTCCTAAGATTAGTCAATGCACAGGATTTACACTGACTTGCCAATCTACGATATGATCTACTTACACATTACAGTGTTATGTTCTTTCCAGAACATTAGCAAAGTAGATAAGATCGGATGTATTTGTTACATCGGACAGGACCGATATTGACAGTTGATAAGATAAGTAAGCATACCGTTATTATCTATTCTAGTCATATCATATAGTTGACCATAGGTCAATTCAATCTTAATTCTGAGTGGTTAGTATTCTAACTGATTGTATTATTTGAGTTCTTTGACTTGTTCATTACCAGCTTACCCTACAGACTAGCCCATACTTACATCTTTGGGAACTCGGTAGTATAATTGAGTGAGAGTGTTAATCATAGATATGAACATCTATAGCTTCTGATGAAGAAGTGAAATTATGGTTTCCTTTTAGTTTGGTTCAAGGTGTTAAATGATAGAGATCTCATTTCAGTAATTAAATTAGTTTACGGAAATATCATTTACAAGGAACTAAGTGTTTTAAGGATAAAATCCAATGAGGGGTAAAACAGTATTTTAGTCCTATCTCATTGTAGACCATCAATAGAGGATTGAGTGACAATTATGGTTGTAACAATGGATAATTAATAGCGTATCTATATTTGTTATAGAGCGTTCTATGAATTCAAGAGTGCAATTCTTAATCTATAGTGGAGTCACGAGGAATTAATAAGTTAGTAAATTTATTTGTTAGATTTATGATAACTTATTGGAGCTTGATTTCATAGGCCCATGGTCCCCATTGTACCTTGGATAAAATCATCTAGATAGTCTCAATTAATTGATTTAATTATCAATTAGAAGTATCAAAGTTGATCAGGTCAATTTTGGATAGTTTTACAGAGTTATGTAATTTTGAGAAGAAAAGATAAATTATGACACATTTATTAATTAAGATAAATTGGTGTCTATATTAATAAATAAGTTTAAATCAAGGTTCAAATTATAAATAATTAATTTGATAAAGGATTTAAATAATTATTTAATTAATAAAATCAATAAAAATAATACAGACCTTGTTTTTAAGTCCAATGAGCTTATAATCAAATAGAAAATTTCACGGGCCTAAAGCCCGTGATAATTTCGACCTAGGGATTTAAAATGGCTATTATTTTATTTATTTTTTAATT
Organism: Humulus lupulus; assembly: GCF_963169125.1. Lineage (NCBI taxonomy): Eukaryota > Viridiplantae > Streptophyta > Magnoliopsida > Rosales > Cannabaceae > Humulus > Humulus lupulus. The sequence continues at coordinate 215,536,008 of NC_084793.1, forward strand.
AAATTAAATTGTCTAATTGAGTCTATAAAAGGAGTACTTAGAGAGAAGTCAAAACATAAGTTTGACAAGTCACAAGTTAGATTTTCTGATAGTTTTAGATTATCTCTAAACACAAGTCCTTTTCTAAGCCTCTTTGTTATTTTCTCTTCTTCTCTCTATATCTTTCTCATGTGTTGAGAATTGCCCACAGTAGTCTAGGTGATTCTAAGGATACATTGGAAGACTGTGAAGAAAATAGAAGATCGGTTCAGTTTCTTGATAATACTCTGCAACAGAAACGATACAAGAGTTAGAGAAACTGAAGGAATGACTCTTTCATTCCGCTGCGTATACTGTAAGTATTCTTGTCTTTGTTTCTATTTGAATTCAATTTTAGAAACATGTTCTAGGTTATCTCATATTAATTTGTTTAATATTAGATCTACATTAAAATAAATGAAGATCCTGTATAAGTTTTTCCCAACAACTGGCCTTAGAGTCTTTGATAATCTTTATTTTCATGCATGAACATGTTTAAAATTGGATTATTTGATATGTTCGAATAATTGGATGGTTTTCATGTTTTTATGAAGCATATTAATTTTATGTGATTATTAGCAATTTTTAGGTTATTTTGTTGTGTTTTCTATGCAATTAATATTTATATATACTTTATTTTGTGTAAAACATGTTAAAAATTAATTAGAAAATAGCTTTGGTTTGAAAAATTGCTCAAAAAAATTTGGTCTGGCTGCCCATGCGTGCGCACACCAGCCACGATGAACAATACCCACAGGAACTATTCATCCAAATTTTTTTTAATTTTTTTTAAATAAAAGTAAAATAAAATTTGTGAAAATAAATTATTTATAATCAAAGCCAAAAATATCAGATTTGTTTTGTATTTAAAATTATTTTTTAAAAAATAAGATATTTTTGTTAGTTGAGATTTAAATAATTAGATATTTTCTACAAAGATTCAATTTAAAATTTAAAAATAGACTAACAACTTAATTTTAAATCTTTTAATATATTAAAATATTAGAATTAAGATATCAAATATTTAAGATATTTTCTTTTAAATTATTAATATTTTTATTAAATCGTTATTTGAAAATATAAATATCTTTTTATTCTATACTTTTTAATATTTAAATTATTTGAAATTTGAATATTGTTAGTTAGATATTTTTTATGGATATTTGAATTTGTTTAACTATTTGAGATATTTTAGGGTTGTTATAACTATTTATATTTTATTTTTTTAAATGGTTAAAATATTAGCAAATAGTTGTAACAATACAAGATATTTTGGAAAATAGTTAAGATATTGATTTTAAAATTTAAAATTGGTTAATTTTTGAAAAATATCATTTTTTTTTTCAGCAAATTAATAAAATATATTTTTTTAATAAATGGGATTTAAATTAACTTTGGTTAATTGTTGATACATCCTATTTAAATTAAATTAATATATTTTTTTCAAATTAACCTAAAACCAAGTTAATTGTTGATAAATGAAATTTAAATTAACTATTGTTAATTGTTGATAAATTTCATTTAAATTGACTTATTTTTTGTAAAAATTTAATTAATTTGAATTTTTTTGATAAATTCTAGATAATTAATTGTGGTATTTTTGCAAATGAAATAAATTGTGGTATTTTTGCATAAATTCATAGATTTCCTCATATAGTAACATGATTAGGTCCATCCAATTATAACATGTCTGTTTGCACTATATGTGGTATTTTTGCAATTGGGCTTAGATGCAGATAGTGGCCCATATGTTTGTTAGATATATGGTATTTTGCCAAAAAAAAATATTCATAAAATGATAGGTTTTATTTGGGCCCATTAGAAAATGTAAAGTTTAAATTTCTCTCTTGTGGGTGATTCCACTTGTGAAGGCCCATTTGCTTTGCATGACTATAATGGGCATAATCAATTAATAACAATTAATAAAACGAAGGTTTAAATTTCTGTCTTTTGTACCTTGTATGGAAGATAGGGGGCCTTTGTAGTGGGAACGACATATTGGACCCAGCCCTCCTCCATACAAGCCCAATTGTTAAGGCTCATTTACTTGAGTTGGACTTAATTGTATAGGTTCATTATATTAGTTAAACCTAAATATTGATTAGCAACAAATTAATTATAAATTAATTGAATTTGTTTCAATGTGACACTTTAGAATTAATAGGAAATTATAGGACATTGGTTTTAAAAATTTAATCTTTCAATTTTTTGGAGAACCATAGTCATTAATTTTCTAAAAATAAATAATGAAAATACTATTTTTATTTTAATAATGAGCTTATTTTAAGATTTTTATTCGATCTCTACTGTTGGTTTAACATAGTCAATAGCTTAATGGGGCATCGAGGCGCTTTGATTCGTCCCCCTAAGAAAGGTGTTCATTAGCAATTTTGACAAGGTTAGATTTCGAAAGATAGATAATTGTAGGTCAAATTCTACTAGACTCACCCCTACGGTAACTACTAGGTCTAAATCTATGATTATTGAAACAGTGGGTCTAGCTCATAAAATAAGAGATGTTGTTTTCTTATTTTGATCTAATAGTAGGTTGTTAATAGTGTTGTCCATTATTAAATTTTTCGAGACCACATTATTATGTTGATATATTGCAGCTTGTGGCTCGAGGCAATCCTAGTGAGCGGTTTAGCGAAAAAGTCACAATGGGGATTTATACTCGGCTCGGGGTGAGCCTAGGGGTATTTCTGGCAATTTAGGATATATATTGGAGACTATTTGATATTGAGAAAAATAATTGGTGATTAGTTAGGTGTCAGGGTTTAAGCGATAATTATTAGATACACTCGAGGAATTAGCGGTAATTGGGAGCAATGAACAAAATGCCCTTAGAATTTTTGAAGGTTTAGATTTTAATGGGGGGCAATATGATCATTTGGTCTAAAAGAGATAAGTCATTTTCAGCCTTATCAGACTTAGTGGAATGTTTGGAAACAAGTAGAAGCTGAAGGAAAAGAAAAGAAGGAGGAAAGAAATAAGGAAAAACAGGGGTCTTTTCTCTCTGTCGGTTTGGCCATTTTTCATCATCTCTTGAGGATTTTTGGAGCTGGAATCTCAGAGAGGGCGTAAGCAAAGACTTGAGTTTATGATCCTTGATGTGGCTAGAGGTTCAGTTGTAGGTTATACTCAATTCAGGTAAAATTTTCAGAGTTTAGTCTGAACTTTCTAACTTTGAGGAAATTGATTTTGATTTTGAACTTTGAATGAAAATTAAAGGAATTTGAGCTTTGGGAATTGAGGAGCTTAAGGCTAGAGGGGCATGGTGATAACCTAAGGTCGAATTTCTCTATTGAAGGTAACCATTTCTGTCTTTGAAGTTCTGAGTTTCTATTGAGATTTTGAGCTTCAAGCTCAAGCATGGATTTTTCTTTGTTTTGGGGTGCATGTAGCTAAGTTCTATATGGTTGGGCTATATGGGGTGAGATGTAGATGATGGTAAGCTCAATTTGGTGTATGGTTGAAATTTGGAGGGGTTTTGGACAGTTTTGGCTCGAGAAATTTCGAAGGAGAAAATCAGTGTCCTTTGGTGCTGTAACTTGCGTTGTAGCACTAGCCTTAGGGCACTACATCACTAGGCTTGATTGTCTGGGGGATTTTTGGCTCTGTTTGTAGCGCTATAGCGCCCCCTTTGTGACGTTGTAGCGCTATCCTGTTTCCAGAAGTGGGTTTTTGAGTTATTTCTTAGGATTTTTGCCCGAGGGCTTGGGGTTTGATTCCACCACCCCGTTTGGTGGAATTAGGGCTTTCCAAGGGCTCGGGATTGGTGCCGAGGTTAGGTATTGGAATTAAAGTTTAGTGATGGCTCTAATTTATGGTTGTGACTTGGTGTACGCTAGGGCTCTGACGGGATCGTGCTTGAAGGTTGATTTCACTAATCAAGCTATTGGGATCAAAGGTAAGAAAACTGCACCCGTTTATGTGGATAGGTTGGGACTAAGTGTTCCCTATATTTGTATGCACTGTTATATGATTGTGATAAACTATGTGAATATGTTGGGACTAAGAGCTCCCTATATTTGTATAATGTCATGAGATGGTATTATGCCATGGGGACATGTGATAAATGACCTAAGAGTGCCGGAATCGATATTTGCGCACAGGGCGAGGCTCAGCCACTGGTAGCTAAGGACAGCTTATTTATCACTGAGCTCGGTTAAGCTAGCCGGAGTCAGTGGGTATAACACTGGGGGCGGCCTAAGTGAGCCGAAGACAGTGGGTGAAGCAGAGGGTGCCAACCCTGAATATTGTGTAATGGCTGCAATAACTGTTGATTATGAATGTGATTATCGTTGTTAATCTGATGAATATGATATGTTGATTATCTGGATGACAAATTGTTAAGTTGTTGATTGTTATCACTGGATAGGTGAATGTTATGAATTGCTGAATACTTGGTTATGCTTTTTGAAATATTTGGTTATTGATATTGATCATGCTATGATATTATGTTGTCTTGCTGGGGCTAGGCTCACGGGTGCTTCGTGGTGCAGGTAAAGGCAAGGATTTGGTGGTTCGGCCATGATTTGGAGAGCTCTGGGGGCGAGGTGTACATTGTCAGCTGCTCGGCCGCCACTGTAACGCCCTACTACCTTAGAGCTGTTACTAAGTGAGTTTAAAATAGAAATCGTGCTTTTGACTGACTCTAAGTGGTTTCTAAAACCAAAAGTGTGGATAAATCAGAATTTAAGGCTGTACTCTTTTAAAATGTTTAACTTCATTGAAAATGTAAGTATAAAACATCTGGGATCCCAAAATAAGGTTTACAAAATATTTACAACTCAAAAATAGATTTACACCAGGTTAACTATCAAAAGAATGGATTAATACAGCCATTTACAAAATGCCCCCAACCAAAGCAGTCGGGCAGGCCGAACATGTACGCGCCGCCCCCACGCTCTCCATACTCATGGCCGGTTGACTGACTCCTTGCTTTTACCTGCCACACGGAGCACCCGTGAGCCGAAGCCCAGCAAGAAAACCCAAATAGTACATAACATATGCAAATAATATAGCTGGCATAATTCACAAAAACCATCAGATTAAACAAGCACGGCCATGCCGCCCCAGAGGCCTTACCAAAGCTTGGGGTCTCAGTCCTCACCGTAGGATAACTCATGTATCCCTTGGGTCCCACCCTGGCTATAGCATCCCATGTGCTGAGCGTTACTTCCGGCCCCACTGCCGTACCCAGCCTTCGCCGCTCTCGGCCTTGCCGTTCATTCCATTAATAACACATATAATACATTATGAAATAACCATTCAAACATACAATAGTTCATCTAAGATTACACATTTGCACACAATACAATCTAGGGCCGTGCCCTGCAATCACACAGTGGGCCCATGCCCTATTCTCGGGTGTTACGGTTTTCTTACCTTTAGATTCGGTAGCCTTGATCACCTGACTCCTTGAGCACGATCCTACTCGAGCCCTAGCGCTTACCTAAGCAAAATTCACAAGTCAAAGTCATCACCAACCTCAAGTCACAAACCTAGCCTCGGGACTAATCCCGAGCCCCCAGGAAGTCCTAGATCCCCAAAACAACGTGGCGGAATTGAGCCCCGAACCCTAGGTGAAAATCCCTTCATAAAAGCCCAAAAATCCCCTCTGTGAACAGTGCAGCGCTACAGCGCTCAAAAGAGGGCGCTGTAGCGCTACAAGCAGAACCACCCCACCAGAACAGGGGCTAGCGCTACAGCGCCCCCTGACTAGCGCTGTAGCGCTAGTTGCAGACCAGCACTACCCAAAAATCGCATCTTGCGATTTTCTCCTACCATTTCAACTCCAAACTTGCCCAAACCTTTTCCAAACCCAAAAACACACATAACCACACCTCACACTCATCCCAAGCATCCCATGAACTCAATCCCAAGCTCAAGCAACCCAAAACTCAAAATCTAACACAATGAACCCAAAAACCAGAAATCCACTCAAACAACAAGGATAGGGTCTTAGAAATCATACCGTGGGTGGAATTTCGACCTTGAATTGAACCCTAGACCTCCTTGGCTTGCACCTTCACAACCTTGACCTGTTTTCCCCAAAAACCCTATCCATTTAGCTCAAAAACACAGTTCAAACCAGTCAAGCCCTAAAATAGAAAATCCCCAAGAACTTACCTCAATTTCTGATGTGATCTTGCTAACCCCTTGCCAATCCTCAAGCCTAGCTTAAGATCCTTGGTGCTCAGCCTACCCTAGCTCTCCACTGAGCTTGACACCAAGAAAAATGAAGGAATTTGGTTGGGAGAGCCACAAACCGATCTTGGACAAACCCCTTCAGCTTTTCTCTTTCTTTTCCTTTCTCTTCCTTCTTTCTTTTCAGCCTATAACCCTTTTTCTACAAAATCCACTAAGTATAAAGCCCTTCTTTAATTTATCTCTTACAAGCCTAATGACCAAAATGCCCTCCCTTAATAATTCTAAACCTTTATGCCCATAAAGGGGCATTTTAGTCCTATTACCCAAATTCCCACTAATTCCTCAAGTGTTCCTAATAATTCCCGCTCGCTACCCAATACCTGATTAATCATCAAATATACATTCCTCATCATCAAGATTAACCTCAATATATTTCCAAATTCTCATTAAAACTCCCCAGGCTTAACCCAAGCCGGGTATAGACTCCCGCTTTGACTTTTCCGCTAACCCGCTCACTCTAGGATCGTCTTGAGTCATGGATCACCGATATCAATACAAAACATGCCCAAAATGGCCAGATTACAATTATGCTCAATCAGGTCTACATGCATACTAATTCACATAGTCATGCATCACAATTAATCAAATAGTCATATAACGTGCATTAAATCATAATCATGCATTAAACTCATAAAAGTCACACACAGAATCCCATTATGCCCTCCAGGCACACTACTCCAGGCCCTTAAGCCTTAATAGCGAATTTGGGGTCGTTACAGCCACGGTCTAGGGTTTGTACAGGGACGGAACATAAAATTGTATATTTTTCCATTAGAGTGGCCATGGTTGTTTGTAACTGTTGGAATTTTTGTAAACACGACTTTTAAACCCTGTTTTTGGGATCCCATGTACTAAATAATTATTTTAGTGAAGATTATCTGTTTATGACCAATATCTTTTAAACTTAACCTGTTTATTATTATAGGATAACGATTTCAACTTGTTATCCCCAAAAGTTGGAGATAGATGACATGGCAATAGAGGTGACAAGTGGCAGTGCATGGTCAGTAAAAGACACATTAATAGTCAATAAATATATTGGCTCCTCAGAGTTGTGATAAAATTTTGACTGGCTTGAAAAGTGTCATGACCGACCAGGCATGACCTTGTCCGACCAGTAGTGACATTACTGCCCAGGAGTGACATTACTGCCCAGGAGTGACATTGCTGCCCAGGAATGACATTGCTGCCCAGGAATGACATTGCTGCCCAGTAATGACTTTGCTGCCCAGAAATGTCATGCTAGACCAGTGTGCTATGTTAGACCAGAGTGCCATGTTAGACCAGAGATATGGCATGCTAGACCAGAGTGCCATGTTAGACTAGAGATATGGCATCCTAGACCAGAGTGCCATGTTAGACCAGAGGAGTGCGTGTCCTACCAGCCAAGTGCGTGACTGTCCAATAGAGGTGTGTTCGACCAGATTAAAGGTGATATGGATCAACCAGGTAGAACAGACTATGTCAAGATTCCCAGAAACGGCTTCAACAAGAATTGGTCTTGGCATACGCGGGAATATCTAGTTTTTCTCACAAATTGGGTGTTCTGTTACATTTTGAATATTTTTGTAATTTAAATATAATAAGAATAATAAAATATCCCGATTCTAGGGGAGAGCAGATGTATGATCCTAAGCCTATAAATATATGGCTTATGGGATTAGAAAGGGACTTTTTGGAAATTTTGGGTCTGAGTTTTCTAGAGAGAGAAAGTGCTTGTATCTGAAAGAATTCTTGTATTCTTATAATCTGTATTGAAGAAACTCAATTGGCTCAGTTCATCTGATCTTGAGTACAGATCTATAATCACAACTCTAAGTGGATTAGGCTATTACCAACATATTGGGGCTGAACCACTATAAAAATTGCGTGTGTTATTTACTTTCTTTTCAAAACCGGCTGTGTCGTTTAATTTCTCTTGAAGGATTTATTGTTTTTGACGTTCTCACGTCGTTGGCCAAAAACGCGGTCAACACAACTATATGATTTGGTTAGCAAGTCCTGTACTATTTAAAATACACAGTGTAATGACTTTGGTTATCCAAGGCGTTACATACAGATTTGAGAGATGATTATTTTTCTTTTGAAAGCATGATGAGTTTTAATGATAAATCTTGTTGTATGCTCTTGTTGTAGACTTAATGTTTTAGTTTTTTAAAAAGCATGAAAAAATTTGTGACATATTTTGAAGTTGGACCCTATGTGTGATTCGGCCTAGGGGCATGTCTAGGGTTGTGATGTTTTCTTTCATGATCTTGTAAAATGCAAAAAATAAGATATGAGATGATGATGAGGGATTTGGATTATAGGGTGTTGATTCATGTTGTGTAGTTTTATTTTATTTGATGTGGTCACCTACACTCATTAGGAACATACTAGGTTAATTGGTCGAATGAATAAGTTTGTCTTCAATCTTTTATAAAAGATAAATTAGTGATTTCATGAAGGTTATGGATTGAGTTTTTGAGAAGCATGAATTAAAGATGATTTTCATGATGATTTATGCTTACTGATTTTGTGTATAGTTGGTGAGTAAATTTGATGAAACAATGATTTAAATGCATAAGTGATGCCTCAAATGATATGATGATTTTATGCAAACAAAAGAGTATTTTATTTCACATTTAAAATAATGGTGTTTTTGCTCAATTAATACCTACAGTTTTTTTTATATATTTTATGAAGAAAATATAGTTTTTAATCCAATTTTATGATTTTTGAGTGATTAAATAGTTGACTGGAAGTTTTGTTTAAAAAAAATAAATTTTTTTAAATGAAATAAATAATGTGAGTATATTGAATTCATTTTTACCCTAAGTTATGTATATGTTAAATTGATATTTTTAAAATGTAACCATGAATTTTTACATTATTATTATGTGCAGGTTTTTTTTTAAAAGAGAAAATGTTTGAGTTTAAATTCACTTATGATTTTTAAGTAAGTAGTTGCTGAAAGTTTATGTTATTAAGTTAAAATCATTATTTTGTTTAAAAGTAATGAGTTTTACACTTACATAATTTAAGTCTTAAATAATACAAGTAAAAATATATTTTCCCACACTTTAAATTATAATTTTTCACACTTAATCTTGTAATTTTATTAATTTAGGAGAAAATGTTATTTTATAAAGGAAACATGAAATTTTAATAATATTTCTAAATAATTACAAATTTTATTGTTTGTAAGCAATTTAAAATAATAAATGAAGATATTATTTTATGTTAAATTTAGAGAGGTTAAATGAATTATTTTAATAAACTTTGAGGCTTAAATAAATAATGGTAAAAAGAATATGTTGCTGAATTTTTACTTGAAGATGTTAGAAATGAGCATGTAGAAATTATCGTTTTAAAACGTCACTTTTTTAACAACGCTCCCACGTATGCATGTCGCATGCAAATACACTTTTACGTTCAAATACATGCCTATTATTCAGACATATAATTTTTACTTTGTAAACATGTATGGATAATATGTAGAATTGACATTATTCTTTTGTGATTTTATGTGAAAATTTGCATGTTTAGAATTAATGAAAAATTTGCACCATGTGTGCACTGTCCATGCACACATGGGGTATATGTGTTGGGCACGAGAATTTACATGTGATTCTAACGAAAAATATTTGATTATGATTATAGGCTCGTTGTGAAGTTTCCCATTTTGATTTTCTTGGACCTGAGGTAAGAAAGTGAGATATAATTTCTATGTTTATGCTATGAAGTGGTAAGAATGGTCTGTTAAGAGAATAATGATATGCTTTGTGTGATGAATGACCATGAAATATGAAGTATTGAATTTATCTTGAAATGCTACGATGAACGTGTGTGCAACATGTGTTTTCCTTTATGTTGTTTGAAATGGATTTCATGTGTTTGTATGTTGTATGAAAAAACAAAAATGTTGTTAGCATGTTGAACGTGACATAATAAATGGGTTACTAAGGATATGACGTAACTCGTAGGGCTGATGCGCCGATGTTATTCAAGGACCAGAGCCTCATGTTTACCTCACAGAGGAGGTCTTTCCAGTTTTATGCTTTTTACTAGTTACCTCAACAAGGGACATGGGCAATAGAGGTGCCATGTTCACAAAGAATATGATGTATGATGATGATGATGATGATGTTTGATTATGATATATGATGATAACGTTTGATTATGATGTATGATGATGACATTTAATTACAATGTATGATGATGTATGTTATGAGCTTTACAATATGGATATGTTCTTATTGTGTTTTCCTTGTATGTTGCTTGTACTTCCTTACTGGGCTTTTAGCTCACCCCTTACTTTCCCTCTTTCAGGTAATAAATAGGGGAGTTCCGACGTCAGAGTGTGTATGGCCTGTGGGTATCCTATGAATGAATAAACGATCCATTTAAGCACAAGATTTTAAAGAAAAATGTTATGGACCTTAATGTTCTAAACCTACTAGTGGGACTAAAACTTTATTTATTTTTAAACATTGTATGAGTACACTTATTTTTATTTTAAACTATTGGGTCCAATTTACATGTTTTATCAAGGCCCCACTGGATTTCATATGTTAAGTGGTTTTCTTCTATATTTTTATGAGTATTGAGACGTTTTGCAAAGAGGTAGAATAGGGCACTTTACAATTGAGCAATTGACCTAGTTAAACTAACGGTGGAGATCGAATATAATTCTTAAAATAAGCTCATTATTTAATTAAAATAGTATTTTTTTTTATCATTTTTCGAAAAATTAATGACTGTGGTTCTCCAAAAAAATTGTAAAATTAAAATTTTAAAACCAAAGTCCTATAATTTTCTATTAATTCTAAAGTGTCACATTGAAAGAAATTCAATTAAATTATAATTAATTTGTTGCTAATCAATATTTAGGTTTAACTATTATAATGAACATATACAATAAAGTCAAACTTAGGCAAATGAGCCTTAACAATTGGGCTTGTATGGAGGAGGGTTGGGTCCAGTATATCGTTCCCACTATTAAGGCCCCCAAACTTCCATACAAGGTCCAAAGACAAGAATTTAAACCTTCATTTTATTATTTGTTATTAATTGATTAGACCAACTATAGTCATATAAAGCAAATGAGTCTTCACAAGTGGAATCACCCACAAGAGATGAATTTAAACTTTACATTTTCTAATGAGCCCAAATAAAACCTATAATTTTATGAATATTTTATTTAGCAAAATCCATATATTAAGCAAATATATGAGCCACTATATGCATCTAAGCCCAATTGCAAAAATATCACATATAGTGCAAACATACATATTATAATTGGATGGGCCTAATCATGTTACATATGAGCAAGTCTATGAATTTATGAAAAAATACCATAATTTATTTCATTTGCAAAAATACAATAATTTATTTTCTAGAATTTATCCAAAATTTAAATTAATTATTTTTTTTGCAAAATTAAGTCAATTTAAATGAAATTTATCAACAATTAACAAAAGCTAATTTAAATTTTATTTATCAACAATTAACATAGTTTAGGTCATTTTGAAAAATATTAATTTAATTTAAATAGGATTTATCAACAATTAACAAAAGTAAATTTAAATCTCATTTATTAAAAAAAAAAAATTTATTAATTGGTTTGAAAAATGTGATATTTTTCAAAATTTAACCAATTTTAAAATTTAAAACAAATATCTTTAACTGTTTTTTAAAAAATATCTTGTGTTGTTATAACTATGAGCAAATATCTAACCATTTATTAAAAAAATAAAAAATATTAATAGTTATAACAATCCTAAAATATCTTAAAATAGTTAAACAAATTCAAATATCCATAAAAATATCTAGTCAACAAAATAATTTAAATATTAAAATCCATATAATAATAAGATATTAATATTTTTAAATAAAAGATATAAAAAAATAACATGTATTTAAAAAAATCTTTAATATCTGATAACTCAATTCTAATATTTTAATATATTAAAAGATTTAAAATTAATTAGTAAACCTATTTTTTTAAATTTGAATTTGGATCTTTGTAGAAAATATCTTATTTTAAAAAAAAAATTTAAATGATAAATTTTTTTTGATATTTTTAGGTTTGTTATAAAAAATCAAGTTCATATTTTATTATCTTTAATTTAAAAAAAAAACGTTTTGGGTGAATACCCGAGACGGGTACTGTTCACCGTTGATGCCTTACAGGGGAAACGAATGCGTGAGAGCATCTGGCTACCGAGGGTGCGCGTGCTAAGGGCTTGATGCTACGTGCAGAGGTGCGCCATGCACCTAGGAGTTGCGCGCGCTGGTGGGGGACGTGTGCAGGCGCGTGTGCGCACAACAGCCAAAAAAATTTCAAAAAGTACTTTTGTGTAATTTTTCAACCCAAAACATTTTCTAAATAATTTTTGCAATGTTTTACACCAAAGAAAGTATTTATTAAAATTAATTGCATAGAAAAACAAAACATAATAAACAAAATTTGCAAATAATCACATAAAAATCAATATGCTTCATAAAAAACATGAAATTCATCCATTTACTCAACACATCAAAAAATTTAATTTTTACCATGTTCATATATGAAAATAAAGATTACCAAATGCTCTAAGGCCAGTTGTTGGGAAAAATTATACATGATCTTTTTTACTTTAATGGAAATCATATATCAAACAAATTAATATAAGAAAAACCTAGAACGTGTTTCTGTAATTGAATTTAAACAGAGATAATGATTAGAACACTTACATTATGTGCAGGGGAATGAATAAGTCTTTCAATTTCTCTAACCCTTGTATCCTTTTGGTCGCAGGGTATCACCAAGAAATTGAACTGATCTTCTAATTTCTTCATAGTCTTCCAAAGTATCCTTAGAATCACCTAGACTAGAGCGGGCAATTATCAACACATGAGATAGATACAGAGAGAAGAAGATAATATAGAGGCTTACAAAAAGAATTTTGCTTTTTTAGGAGTCTAAAACCCTAAAACATCAAAACTATATCTTCAGATCATATCTTTTCAACTCTCACTTAGAATTCATTTTATAGGCTCAATTATGTCACTTATTTAAATTAAAAAATTAGTAAAATAATAGGTAATATCAGCCAGTAGGTCGAAATTATCATGGGCTTTAGGCTTGTGAAATTTCTAATTTAATTATAAGCCTGTTGGACTTAAAATCTAGGTCTGTATTATTTTCTATTGATTAATTAATTAAATAATTATTTAAATCATTTATCAAATTAATTATTTATAAATTGAACATTGATTTAAACTTATTTATTAATTCAGACACCAATTTATCTTAATCAATAAATCTACCCTAAAATCTTTTTTCTTCTATAAATTACATAACTCCGTGAAACTATCCAAAATTGACCTGGTTAACTTTGATAATTCTAATTGATAATTAAATCAATTAATTGAGACTATCTAGATGATTTTATCCAAGGTACAGTGGGGAACATGGGCCTATGGAATCAAGCTCCAATAAGTTATCATAAATTTACTAACTTATTAATTCCTCGTGACTCCACTAAAGACACATAATTGCACTCTTGAATTTATAGAACGCTCTATAAGCAATATACATACGTTATTAGTTATCCATTATTACAACCATAATTATCACCCAATCCTCTATAGATGGTTTACAATGAGATGGGACTAAAATATCATTTTACCCCTCATTGTATTTTTTCCTTAAAACTTTTAGTTCTTTGTAAATGATATTTCAGTAAACTAATATTAATTACTGAAATTAGATCTCTATCATTTAACACTTTGAACCAAACTAAAATGAAACCATCATTTTACTTCTTCATCAAAAGCTATAGATGTTCATATCTATGATTAACACTCATACTCTATTATACTACCGAGTTCCCAAGATGTAAGTATGAACTAGTCCCCAGGGTAAGCTAGTAATGAACAAGTCATATAACTCAAATAATACAATCAATTAGAATACTAACCACTCAGAATTAAGATTGAATTGACCTATGGTCTACTTGTTGGAAAAACATTCAGAGCACGCAACGAAATTTGTGTGGTGAGCCCATTGTTATAAGAACAACAACAATAAAAAGTTTTCATTAATGATATAAATAGTTTATATGACCAAGAAAACAATCCAGAAATGTTAACATACGATATTATTAATTACGCAACAAATATATAAATACACAATATATTTATATATAACATATAAACACAAAAAAAAAAAAAAAATTCAAGAACATGTACAATTACCTTTCGAAGTCTATCAAGTCTCATTGAGTTTTTTCGTATATTTTTCAATCTTTCTATCTAGAGCTTTAAGCACTCAAACCATGATCTTCTGGAGTGTTCTCTACACCCCAAGATGTGTGTGCGCACATAGAGAATATGAGTTTGTATTTTTAGGAATCACAAGTATTTCTCAACACATGAGAACTTGGATTATGTTATGAGAATTGCTAGAATAAAGAAGAAGAAGGAAAGAGTTTTTTGTCTAACAAAAATTCTAATAAATTTTATGAATTGTATCTCATATGTGTAGTGTATTGTGTTCTTGTATATTTTCTCTTCTCTTTATTCTATATCATATATACAAAGATATTTCTATTACCTTATTATTCATAATAATAATAGTAATATTATAAAATATCATAATGATGATAGGAATTGATTTAGGTAATTATCTAACTTACAAAATTTGAAAAACCATTTTCAAATTATTAAATAATTAAGCAAATAAAATAAAAACTACACTGATACAATATCAGTATATGTGGTACACACATGGCACAGTCTCTGGACTGTGACATGCATGACCCACTATTCCCTTTTTAGGGATTTTTTATTTTTCTTTTATTTAATTATCTAATAAAAATCATTATTCCACAAAATAAGGTATCAATCTTTTTAAAGAAAAATATGACAACCATATTTCAAAATTAAAAATGATGAACATCATTATCATCATCTTTTAAAATTCAATAAATCAAAAACTATTTTTGACTAACCAATTTTATTTTCTCCCACTCAAATAAAATTATTAATTTCAAAAATTAATTTATTCATGTTACACCTAGATTTCGAGCCATAAGAATTGTGATCTCGAAAGCTGGATTCGTAAGGAATGGACTCGTAATGTCTGGAACGTGTCCGCAACCTAGGCACCGAGCCTGCAAAGCAGAGACAACTTCGAAGATGGTAGCCTCGAAACCTTCACAAGCTCGAAAGACAGACATCAAAGTACGTCTGTTCTCGGGATGGCCTCGGATCAGGGGCTCCGAGCCTGATATAAGTATGAGCTCGAAGCCACATGATCTCGGGAAAATGCTATAGCTCGAAAGTCATTAAGAGACCTGGGTGAACGTGGCATTGACGATATAAGATAATAACTTTGAATATCTTAGTGAATCATCAAAGAGAGACGCAGTCTGCGTTCATTGCTGTAAATCCCCTATAATAAAGGGATATTTATTATGTAGTTATACGCCCCCTGATCTTCAGGGGACGTTTCCTTGTATATAGGATTACAGGCTTTTAATGACATCAAATTTATTTGCATATACAGAATAACTTCCCGAAATGTGTGGATAGTATTCTGAAAACCTCCTCTATAAATAGAGAGGTCATGCACCATTGTAAAGGATCGAATTTTTGTGATCTTGAGAGAAAACTCTGGAGAATTCATTCTTAAAGAATTTCTAGAGATCATCTTAAGTTTTAATAACAAAGACTCGTGGACTAGGCAGAATTAACATTGCTGAACCACGTAAAAAATATCATTTGTGTGATCATATTTTTCTTGGCCATAACCAATTATTGTTTTCGTGCTCTTATTTCATTGTTGACGAAAAACGGCGTCAACAGTTTGGTTCTTTCATTGAGAGCCTCAAGCATTCAGTCCCTGAACAAGTTATGGCCACTAATGATCAGAACGTTCCTGAAGAAAATTATTCGAGACGTCCTGGGAAACAGCCAATGGAAAACCCGGATGTTGAAGAGAGAAGCGAGTCCTCCGATTCTCGGGGACCACCCGCACCACCAAGAGATAAGGATATGTATTAAAATCCTTAGCGAAATGTTCCCATCGTGGAACTTGAGAACCGGCAGTTGAAACAGCAGTTGGCAGAAGCCAACAAGCGGAATGAGGAGTTGGTAAGGATAGCCGCCGAGGCGCAGGCGGCTCAGCCCCCGCCTGCACGCAAAAACCAAGCCCCTCCTCCGAGGGACGTGCATGTTCCTCCCTGCAAACCCCGTGGGCGTCCATGGAAGAATGCTGCCACAAGAAGGCCGAAACAACCTCCTGCACCAGCAGATCAATCGACCCCCTCTAGGCCCCAGAGAAGTACCCGGGCTAGGGCCCCGGTTAATCCACCTGCGGAAGTACCTGCGGGAACTGAGAACAACCGAGCCCTTGCAGAGGCTCAGACTCAAGTCCCTGGGAGCGCACCGAATGCAACCAACCCATCTCGGGCAAACTCCGGACCATCTAGGCCGCGAAATGGGTGGCAGCCACCGTCGCCCATACGGTTCCCTCCATCACCTATAAGATATCCTTCACCCCCTCGCAGGATTGCTCAATCAGTTCGAGGTGAAGACGAAAGACGTGCAGGGAGGAGACAAGGGAACAGGGAGGCTTTCCGGGAGCGGAGGGATGCCCCCTCTGAAAAAAGCCAAACGTCCCGATCTCGCACTGCGGAAACGAGGCAGCATGGAAAAGAACCATCTCGAAATAATCATGCGACGAGTATTACTAGTGATGACTCTGGAGATACCAACTCAGTCAGCATGCATGATCGAGGTCGAAAGAATACTGGAAGCCCCAGGAATCGCTCCGACCTACGGGACTTGAATCAGAGTCGGGGTAATGTTAACCCGATGAACCCGGACCTGAGGGATCGCTTAAATAGGCGTAAAGACCCCCTACGAAGGCGTGAGCCTGGAATCGTGATCGATGACAACCAATTCCAGACAAGACCCCTCGCGGACCCAGTCCAGGAAATAATTGATCAGTTAGAAAAAGCCTTCAGGCTTTTGAAAAATGAGCAAGGTCAGGATCGATATGAAGATTCTGATGAGGAGCTTGAACCGTTTGCTCCCCATATTTCCAACACTCCATTTCCCTAAGGATTTCGGATCCCTCACATCCCAACATTTGAGGGAAAGTCCGACCCGTATAGCCATTTGAGTACATTCAATACCATAATGAGAGCAAGTAACGTGGGTTACGAGCTCATATGCATGTTGTTTCCAGCATCACTGACAGGACCAGCCCAAAGCTGGTTCGAAAAATATAAAAGACACTCAATAACTTCTTGGGATCAGCTGTCTAAAGACTTCAAAAAATAGTTCAGAGCCATGATGGGGGTTAGACCTGAGGCATCAACCCTGACTAATGTTCGACAGCAGCCAGGAGAGACATTGAAAAGCTACCTTACAAGGTTTAACTTGGAAGTTGCCCGAGCTCAGAATGTGGATGACAGCGGTCACCTAATGGCTGTCCAAGCTGGAGTTATGCCAGGAAGTGCTCTCTGGGACAACATGCAGAGGAAACCGGTGAGGTCTCTAATCGAGTTCAACAAACGAGCACAGAGGTTTGTCAATGTAGAGGAAGCGAGGTCGACACTTAATGTGACTTCCCAGCCCGTGACTACAACGATAAACGTGAACTCTGCCTTAGCCTCGGCGGACCCACCAGCTTCAAAACCTGCTGCGGAAAACCCTTCCAAGAGAAAAAAGAACGAAGGGAATAACCCCGAGGCCGAGGGAGGAAAGAAAAATAAGGGGGAGAGATATTTCTCCGTGTACAGAGTGTACACCGAGCTCAACGAGTCTCGGGAGAACATATACCTGGCTAATGAAAACCAGGTCCCCTTCAGGCGTCCAGACCCAATGAGAAATCAGAAGTCCAAAAGGGACTCCAGCAAATATTACCGGATTCACTGAGACACCGGGCATACTACTGATGAATGTCGACAGCTGAAAGACGAGATCGAAGGGTTGATCTCGAGAGGTTATTTTAGGCAGTATGTCAAGAACCAGAGTACTAATCAAGCGACCGCGAGCCAGAGAGCAGCCGCGCTGCAGCCCACGTAAACAACAATTCCCGAGCTAGGAAAGAAGATAGGCCCCCGCCGATAGATGGAGAAGACATGATAACCATCTCGGGAGGGCCTTATCCCGCGGGCATGGGCAGAAATGCCCAAAAGAGATACGTTAACGAGCTAAAGACTGGGGACGGGTCTCCCTATGAACCCGAACCCAGAGCTCCAAAAAGCTAGAAGATTGAATCCCAACCAATAACCTTCACTGAGGAAGACGCGTCCCATGTTCAATTTCCACACCATGATCCACTGGTCATCACCCTCCAGCTGGCAAATAAAAGGGTCCACCGAGTTCTCATAGACAATGGGAGCTCAGTTAATATTCTTTATAAAGCAACCCTTGAAAAGATGGGACTCTCCCTTTGTGACCTGAAAGCATGCGTGACTACGCTATACGGTTTTTTAGGAGAAGGAACCGCTTGCATGGGATCCATCGAGCTCCCCATAACCTTGGGAGACTACCCGGTCTCAACAACCAAGATGACGGAGTTTGTGGTAGTGGATCTACCTTCAGCCTATAATGTGCTGCTCGGGAGACCCGCCCTGGTTGGGCTGGGGGCAGTCTCATCAGTAAGGCATCTGGCCATTAAGTTCCCGACCCCTAGCGGCGTCGGGACATTGAAGGGAGATCAATTAGCTGGAAGGGAATGCTACAGCATTTCCTTAAGAGGAAAGAAACAGACGAGCGCACAAGCACTCGTCATTGTTCAGAATAAAGACGGGACTGTCTTAGAGATTGATGAAGAAATCGATCCAAGGGTTGAGGAGAAAGCTGACCTCGAACCCTTAGAAGAGCTCGAAGAGATTCAGCTCGAGGAGTCCGATCCCTCGAAAAAGGTAAAGGTTGGAAAACACCTCCAGGAAGAAACCAAATAGCAACTAACTTGCTTTTTGAAGAGAAACCAGGACGTCTTCGCATGGTCACATTCGGACATGGTAGGAATAAGTCCGAACATAGCAAGCCACGCGTTAAATATTGATAAAAGCTTCCCTCCGAAGCAACAAAAGCGAAGACAGCTGGATGAGGACAGAAAGAAGGCACTGAAGGAGGAGGTCGATAGATTAAAGGCAAACCAATTCATTAGGGATGCTTTTTACCCTGATTGGGTAGCCAATCCGGTATTGGTCCCAAAACCTAATGGGACATGGCGAACCTGTATCGACTATTCGGACCTCAACAAAGTTTGCCCGAAGGACTGTTTTCCCCTACCGAGAATTGATCAGCTCGTGGATGCCACAGCGGGGCATGGACTGATGTCGTTCATGGATGCTTATTCTAGATATAAACAGATTCCCATGCATGCCCCCGACTAAGAACATACAAGCTTCATAACCGATAAGGGGTTATACTGTTATAATGTCATGCCATTCGGGCTAAAAAACGCTGGGGCCACATACCAGCGACTCGTGAATATGATGTTTTTGGAGCAAATAGGGAAGAACATGGAGGTTTATGTTGATGACATGCTAGTCAAGTCCCAACTTAACAATAACCATGCTGATGACCTCGAAGAGTGCTTTGGCGTGCTCCGGAAGTATAACATGAAACTAAATCCTCATAAGTGCACCTTCGGTGTATCTTCAGGAAAATTCCTGGGCTTTATCGTGAACGCTCATGGAATAGAAGCCAACCCTGACAAGATCCAGGCTCTGATTGACATGCCCTCACCTCGAAGACACAAGGATGTCCAAAGTTTGACCGGCAGGATGGCGGCCCTAAGTAGGTTCATATCAAAATCTACAGACCGTTGTCTTCCATTTTTCAACCTTTTGAGGAGAGGCAAGAAATTTGAATGGACGGAGGAGTGCGAACTGGCCTTCCAGGAGCTTAAAAAGCACCTCGCAGAACCCCCCATCTTATCAAAACCTGTTACGGGAGAAGTACTGTACCTATACCTTTCCACCACCGAACATGCAATAAGTGCAGTGCTCGTACGAGAAGAAGAGAAGGTATAAAGACCCGTCTATTACATCAGCAAAAGGTTACTGGGGGCAGAGTCGAGATACCCCTTGATGGAGAAGCTGGCTCTCAGCTTAATTCATTCATCTCGTAAACTTCGACCCTATTTTCAGGCACACCCCATCCATGTGTTGACTGATAAACCACTGAGGCAAGTCTTGTCTAAACCAGAGGCTTCAGGTCGACTTCTTAAATGGGCGGTTGAACTCGGACTATTCGAGATCACCAATCACCCGAGGACGATCATTAGGGCACATGCATTGGCAGAATTTATAGTGGAATGTACTGGCATGACCAACGACGAAGTTTTAACCCCGGCCCACGAGCTGTGGAAACTTTACGTCGATGGTTCATCTAATGAAAATGGATCGGGGGCAGGGATCATTTTGATTACCCCCGCATGGAGCAGATTTCATTCTGCCTTAAGATTTAACTTCAAGGCGTCGAATAATGAGGCCGAATATGAGGCTTTACTGGCAGGCCTTCGTATAGCCAAAGAACTCAAAGCTAAAGCAATACATTGCTACAGCGATTCCCAACTTGTGGTTAATCAAATCATGGGAGAATACCAGGCTCGTGGCACAAAAATGGCAGCGTACTTAGAGAAGGCAAAATCTGCATTGGAACATTTCGAGTTTTATGCAATCGAACAGGTTCCCCGAGAGAAGAACTCAAATGCAGATGCCTTAGCTCGGCTCGCTACCTCCGCAGAGAATGATGAACTAAACGTTGTGCCCATAGAACACCTCTCGGCACCAAGCATTAACGAGCCAGAGGAGGAAGACGTGTGTATGATTGAGTCCGAGCCTACCTGGATGACCCCGATAGTCGAATATCTTGAGACCGGAGTCCTTCCAAAAGATCGGAACCAGGCTCGAAAGTTAAAATATCAAATTCCCCGCTACACCATATTGGATGGAAAGCTGTATAGAAGGGGATATTCCATGCCATTACTTCGGTGTGTGACTCCACCAGAAGCCAAGAAGATCATTGAAGAAATTCATGAAGGGTTCTGCGGAGACCATACTGGGGGGCATAGCCTGTCCAAGAAAATCATACGCCAAGGATATTTCTGGCCTACCATTAAATCGGATTCTTTCGAGTACGTAAAGAAGTGCGATAAATGCCAGAGATTCGCCACGATTCCTCGAGCTCCACCATCCGAGCTGACCATGATGACTTCCCCATGGCCATTTGCGGTATGGGGAATCGACCTCATAGGCTCTCTCCCAACTGGCAAGGGCGGTGTGAAATATGTTGTAGTCGCCGTGGATTACTTCACAAAGTGGACGGAGGCTGAACCATTGGCAACAATAACTTCCAAAAAGGTCCTTGACTTCGTGGTAAAAAACATCGTATGCCGATATGGGATGCCGAGGAAAATTGTATCCAACAACGGAACCCAGTTCGATAGCGACTTGTTTACCAACTTTTGTGAGAAGAATGGAATAATAAAGAGTTTTTCGTCAGTAGCTCATCCTCAGGCGAATGGCCAGGTCGAAGCTGTAAACAAAACTCTCAAGAGTTCACTAAAGAAAAAGTTGGAGGAAGCAAAGGGACGATGGCCCGAAGAATTGCCCCAAGTCCTATGGGGATATAGGACTACGGCTCAAACATCAACGGGACATACCCCGTTCTCGCTAGCATACGGTTGCGAAGCTATGCTGCCTATCGAGGTCGAAATCCCAACAATACGAACTCACATTTATGACCAAAGCTCGAACCACACTCAGCTCGAAGAAACCTTAGACTTGATTGAAGAAATAAGAAACGAAGCTTAGTTGAGGAACGCTGCCTACCAGCAACGAGCTACCAGGTACTTCAACAAGAGGGTTTGAGATCGAAAGTTCGGTGTGGGAGATCTAGTGTTGAGACGCGTATTTTTGGCAACACGAGATCCAGCAGCTGGTGTGCTCGGGCCAAATTGGGAAGGACCATACAAGATTGAATCAGTCATCCGACCCAGTGTTTACAAGCTAGCGAGATTGGATGGGAGCCTGGTACCACGAGCATGGAATGGCGAACACCTAAGACCTTACTACCAATAGTATAGGAAGGATGTTGCCTATAACCATGATTGTTTATTAGTACTATTTTGTCTACTTTTGAATTCCATAAAATAAAGATCTATTTCGTTCAATATGTTATATTTCACTTTATTTTTGCAATCTCTCTTAATTTAATAACCTATGGTCACACTCATAGGATATTAAGGGGGCATCATTGGTATATATACCATTAGCTTGAAAAATAAAATAACATACACGAAATCCATGCAAGCGTTTGGAGATAACCAAATGTGCTAGTTGGGACGATTTGGATATAACCAAGCTGTTAAAAACGTACAAGTGTTTGGATGTAACCAAATGCGCGAGCTAGGATAATTTGGACATAACCAAGCTGTTAGAAACGTACACATGTTTGGATGTAACCAAATGCGTGAGCTAGGATAATTTGGATATAACCAAATTATTAAAAACATACAAGTGAATGGATTACAAACCAATCACAACCTTAAAAGGTTTGGAACAAACCAGCTAGAACTAATCGACGATAAGTTGGAACCTAAACCTACTTCGAGATAAGTCGAGATCGAGGCTGGAATATCTTATGGAAAAATAGTTTCGAACTCATAACCTCGGAGAAATAACCGTGGATGGGAAAAAGTAACTAAGCAATAAGATATAACTAAACCGTTTGCATTACACACCATACAAGTACTTTCGGGTTCATTGTTAAAGTAATATCCGACCTTGATAAATAACGAGATCAGAAGCGGATAATTTGAGCAAACGGTGCATGAATGCATTGAGTCTCGAGCCTAAATCCAAACTATGTTTGTACGAATAAATAAACATATACGATTTTTTTTAATATAAAATGTGCAAAATATTTCAAACCAAGAAATGTAAAGCATATGTATTAAAATAAAAAGAAATTGTATCAGCCCTACGGGCATAAATTAAAGTAATTACATGTAAAGAACGCCCTAGACTAATACTTACAAAATATTCGCATAACATAGCTTATAAAAGAATACCATCCATTATTAAAGTCTCAGGGGGACTTATTTAAAATCATGCAAGTTGGCGCCGTAAGTTTAAAATAAAACATAGGTTTTTATGCAAAGTTCAAAGAAAACCAATTAAGTTAAATAACAGAGTCCCACTGATAATTTAGGAAAAGTCCCTTAAAACAAAACATAATTTAAATGGCGTTCTACGTTGATCGTTTTATCGTCCATAGGATTGCCCCACGCCATACACCCCATGATGAAGAACTCCTCACGTCACCACGCGTGCCATAGAGAAATCCTATTTGCTACCTGGAAGGAAAGTAAGGGGGTGAGCTAAAAGCCCAGTAAGGAAGTACAAGCAAATAAGCAAGTAAGAAAACAACAAACAACCAAACACTAACGTTCATCTAAAACATCATGGTCTATCATAACATAATCGTAACATTTCATCATATCATAACATAAATGTGACATATCAACATATTATAACATAAATGTGACATATCATCATATCATAACATAAGAGTGACATATCAACATATCATAACATAAATGTGACATATCATCATATCATAACATAAAAGTGACATATCATCATATCACAAACATACAACATACATGATGAGCATGGAACGCTAGTTGTCCATGTCACCCTATGAGGTAAACAGGAGATCACTGGTCCTTGAATAACCTCGGCGCGTCCGCCCTAGGAGTCACGTCTCAATGTCCTTAGTAACTCGTACGATGTATCTGACATCGAAATCTGTTTGATGTATCTAACATCACATTCTGTTTGATGTATCTAACATCCATACACATATCACATTCAACAGATCATCACATTAAGGCATTCATAATTTCATAACAGTTCATTCATATAACAGTCTTACCATTCATAGCATAAAATCATAAAATCTATCTAACTTCCTTACCTCAGGTCCAAGCTAAGAATTTCACAATCTTTTCAACGAGCCTATATCATAATCAAAATAACGTTTCTTAGGTTCATAAAATTACTATTTTGCCCTTCCATACAACTCATGTGTGCATGGGCCATGCACTCATGATAACAGTTACACTAAAACATGCAATTATCGCCAAAAAGAATAATGCCCGTTCTTCCCATTTTACTAACATGATTGCTTAATAAAAATTACATAGTTGAATAATAATCATGATTCTGGACGTAAAAGTTTATTTGCATGTAACATGCATACATGGGAATGTTGCGTAATAAAGACGTTTTCAAAAACGATAATTCTACATTTCTTGCTTTTATTGTTTGAAAATCAATAGCCATATTACATGCTTTATTTTTCTTAAAATTTCTAAGTTGATTAAATTTCTCAAAACTTTATTTTATTTTATAAATTTATTTTATTTTAGCTCAAAATAAAATATGTTACATTTTCATTAAATAAATATTAATTTACCAAGAATTAACCAACAAGCTTGGGTTTAATTAAAATACCTATTTTAACATGTTTCTTTAGAAAAATATATTTTATTATTGTGTTACAAAAATGATGTGAAAAATATATTTTAAGTGTGGAAAAATACATTTTGATTTAATTTATTTAAGACTTAATTTTTAAGTAGTAAAAACCCATATGTGACAATTTAATAACAATTGTTAACCTTTTTAAAACAAACTTTCAGCCACTATTTATTTTATTCAAAAATCACAAATAAATAGAGTTTAAATATTTTTCTCAATCAAAATAAAGAAAAATCATTATTTATCAAAGTATGCATTCATACCATTAAAATATCATTTTTCAATATTACCATAACTTAGGAAAAATAATTTATTCCAAAAATTAATCAAATTCATTTTTTAGTGAGACTTACTTCATATTTTATTACAAAATTCCAGCAACCATTTTTTTATCATTAAAATCACCATATTCAATTTTATAAACTCATTTTTTCTCAAAATTCAATAAAAATTCTGTAGGAAATTAATTGGGTAAAATATCATAACATGAGACTTAAAATCCTCTTTTAATTTCATAAAAATTAACACATTCAGCAAGAACATTATTTATGCATGCAACTCATATTTTTATCAACTTTTACCCAATTATTTTGAAAAAAAACAGCAAGCTTAATTCTTTGTAAAACTCAACTTTTGTCTTAAAAATTACATAAAATCATTCATGCCTAAAATCTCATTATGCTCTTATAATATGCATGATTCTACTAACATAATCACATGAATCCTTTTAAAATCATTTGTTGCAATTCTATGAAAACCAACAAAACATTAACAATAAAAATAGCATATAGTAAATTTATAAGCACCATATTCACATATGCCTTATATTAACCTAGCATATTTCTATCATCATTTTCATGCATCTTGTAATTTAATCATTCAAAATATACCATGCATCTAACAAGATTTCATGATCAAAATATCAAGATTACCACTTATTCTCTTACCCATATATCATAGATCCTAAAACATGGATCAAACATTTTGTAAAATCACACAACATATCAAGAACACCCTTGGGTGTACCTAGGCCGAAATCACCTAACAAGTGTTCATAGATTATAACAATTTTTTTATGCATAGCAAAATCAACATCACAACCCTTAAACACAAATCATGCCCTCACAAAAATCCAAATCCTATACATCAATCCTACCCAAAATCAACCATTAGCACCATTAGCAAAACCTCATATACAACCCACCAAAAACAATATAAGGCTAAGGAAAAGACCATTACCTCTCTTGATTGTAGAATCAAGAACACAAAAGATCAATACCACAAACTCCACACCCTTGTTCAAGCCTAGGGTTTTTATGGGAAAGCCACCATGAAGAGAAGGAAAGACCCAAACACACACAAGAAAAATAACACAATCAAAATCATATTATCAAATAAAAAGATTATGTAAAAGAGAAAACAAGAAGACATACTCTAGGGGGGTTCCTCTTCACTTTCTTCTTCCTTCTTCCTTTCTTTCTTTCTTCCTCTCTCTATCTCTCTCTCTCTCTACACGCCACTCTCTCTCTCTAGGTCACGGCAGCCACACACACACACACAAGAGCAATGGCTCTTCTCTCCTTTCTTAGCCCCTTTATCACAAATCCTCTCATAAAGTCTCCCCAAACAATATTAAGGTAAGTTTCCATTTCTCTTTTATTTTCCTTGATTTTTCTTTATTTCAAAAAGATACAAAGGGATAAGATATGATCATGCCTATCCCCAAATGATCATGGTCTTCAAGTCTTGATTTTTTTTACCATTTTAAGGAAATATTCCATTCCCACTAGGTCACACGCCCACTCCTCATTTCCCTTTTTTTTTCTTCTTTTTTTTTTTATAAATAAATTACTCAATTAAATCTAAAATAAGGAAACCTAAAATGTGTAGAAAATCTATACATGTGCACCATGCTACCATGCACTAGCACACACTAAATTACTAGGGTGCATTACTGTCTATCATGCACCTTAGTGCATTCCACCATAGCTCACATAAATACCTCATTTGTCACACTTAAATAAAATGTAACACTAGTAGTAAAATAACATGTTACACAATTAATCACTTATTAAATTAATTAACCAAAACATTTCTAACAATTAAATAAAATAACAAACAATCAAATAAAACAAATAAACAATTAAATAAAATAACAACACTTAAATAAAACAATTCATCACACTTAACATTTAAATCAAATAAAGCACAAAATTTAAATTATCTAAAAAAAATTTTTTGGTGCACTACATTACAAATATAAAGGGACACAGCCCCGAGGTGAGGTTCAGGAAGGAGCAGTTCCCTTGGCCTTCTCAGCATCAACGACACTAGACCCACCAGGACGAATAGCATGACTATCCTTCTGAGCAGCTTCCCGAGCAGCCTCGTTCGCCTCTAGTCGGGCATTCCACCGCTCTACATACTTCGCCTCAAGAGGACCCAGGAAGCTAGTATCGAGGTCGGCATTGTCAACCCAGATTTTGTACATGGCCTGGTCGACTGCTTTTTCCTTCTGCTCTTTGAACTCGTCAAGGAGGCGGGCCTTCTTGCCTTCCATTATCTCGAAAGTGGCAGCTTTCTCCTCCTCGAGTTTGGCATTCGCCTTCTCCAGCTCCGCAAGATGAGTCTTCGTCGTTTCAAGCTCGGCCTTTACCTTGTCAAGCTCGGCCTTCGAGTTTTTGAGTTCATCAGCCATTTTAAGCTGAAGATCCCTCGACTCTTGGGCCAGAGACATGCTCATATGCACCTCATTGGTCAGCTTATAATTAAGCTGTGTCGAAAAGACAAGGGCCTGAAACATAGAGGATGAGTTAGAACACAAACCAAGACATAAACAATTAAAGAAGAGTTGCAAAAATTACCGCGGCAGTAAGTTCAATACTCTTATCATAAAGAGTATTACAGTTTGGGGCCTTATGCACATGATCCCAGTGGTCAGCGCCGAATCCTGAAAGACTCTGACCCACACGAGAAAGGACGTCCGAGCCAAGTACAGCCCCTTGAGTCCCAGCAGCACCATCAAGCACGAACTCTTCAACATGAGGTCGGGCCATCGGCAGGAGGACCTTGGAGATGGAGGGTTTCTTCGGAGGCCGGCCGATTGTTATTTGAGTTGCGGCCGGAGGAAGCAAGGTGGGTGTGGTCGAAACAGATGCATCGACCTGGACATTCGGCTCCTCGGCTGTGCTCGCAGCAGTCTGAGCCGTTGGGGTCTTCTCGGTGCGTCTGGGGACCTTGGATGGCCGATCAGATTTCTGCGCCCCTCTCGGGCGCTTACTCTTTTGAGCTCCGTCATCGCTAAAGAGCACGGAATCGAGGTCGGGATCCATAGCACCTGCACAGTTCCAATCGAAGTTAAACATAATGTTAACAAAACTTGGAAGATAAAAAAAAAAACCAAGTAGAGAAGGACCTAACTGGAACTCTCCCCCGAGCTTGAGCTCGGAGACCACGAAATTCCCCCATCTTCAGAAGAGGCGGGGGGAGTACCTTCCCTATAGGTGGACTTCAACCTCGAAAGGTCCCTATAGTCATTGGTCCCATATTGGACGGCTATCCCGTCCCACACCTCGTTCAGACTGTACATAGTGTCATATTTCCCGAGCCAACTATCAAACCTATGAACCCGGTCATCTACCCAAGTCCATATATAGAAGTGGTCCCTATCATCCGGGCATAATACTAACCTATCGGGTTTGTGTTTTAATAGGGTGGGGGGCCACATTTTCAAGCTAAGGATGACTGTACCTTGATCATCCGAGTCCGAGCTCAAGGCTTCATCGTTAGCCTCGTTCCCCGATTGCGGGCTTCTTCGGCGAGCTGGAGGCGGGGGCCTCACCTCTCTCTTTGGAGGAAGGATGCCTGTTGGCAAAGGCACGAGCTCCCAGTGGTCGTACTTTTTGTTGGACCAATCCGAGGTGGACTGGCCATCTCCCAAAAGCCCGCAGGCTCGGAGCTTACTCTCATGCAAAAGATATGAGAGAGACCTCCTGCCATAAGGGAGTTGGAGCAGAGCCTCTCTATGCTCCTTCATTACGTCATCGGGAGTAGGACGGTGAAAGTTGGCTGGAAAACAAAACACATTTCAACTAAGTACAACCTACAGACAAAAGTCTGAGCACAGAGATAAAGAAGGTTGGGGTACTTACGAATCCGTCTGAATGAGTAGTATCGAGACGGGGACAAGCCATCTGTCCAGAAGAAGGCTTTGTTAAAGTCAGATGGATGGTTAGGAAGGTCCTCAAACACCTTTTTCTCTTTCGGGTAGCTCGAGAGATAGTAGAAGCCGTCTCCTCCCCGAGCTCGGGAGGGATTGCTTTTCAGACAGAAGAGATACAAAATCTCCTTTGTTGAAGGTCCTTTCCACTCCAACTCGTGGTATAACGACCTCAGGGTAGACAGAACCCTGTAAGAATTAGTGTTGAGCTGGAACGGAGCCAACCCAACAAAGTCCGTGAAGTCCTTGAAGAAAGACTTCAAAGGCAATAGTGCTCCTGCCTTCATATGCTCCTAACTCCAAGCCGCATACCTCAGCCTGTTGTCAGGGTTTCCATTCCCTGGAGCATAGCAGCTTCGTTCGCTAGAGGTTGGAGCTCGACACGTTAAGGAGCTTGACAACCTGAGACCGTGGAAGGCCAAGATATAAGTTATCTGGTTTATCGAGGTAACCAAGATCCAGTAGTGCTCGGCCTCAAAAAACTCCCTCCTTGGTTGCGAGGTAGAAGGCTCCCCCATCAGTGAGAATTGGAGCTCTCCCGGACTGTACGCAACGGTCACTTTTAACCTAGGGTCGAGGGGGATCGGCCTGGGCCCTGAATTAGATTCTGGATAAAGAGCCTCTCGAAGGGTTCTCCTCTTCTTTTCTATGACCTCGACGATTTGGCGGCGATAGTGAGCTCGGGTTTCTTCCTGTTCGCGCGCGAGATCGTATTCACGAATCAGACGTTGGTTCCGAGAAAACAACGATTCTGGGTTCGGGGATTTTGGCGAATACGAAATTGCCAGCAACGACCCCCACCGTCTTTCCAGATTCTGTGACATCTAGCGAGAAAGAAAAAATGGTGAGGTCCATGCATGCAGGAACTCAAGGATTACGAGCTTGACAAGACAAGCTCGGAGAGTGCTCGAGCACGAAATGAGCTCGATACTAAAAACCCGGTTAAGAGTCGGAACGTGTATTCTACGAGAAAAAGGAGGGGAGTGGATAAATTTTTTTGAAAATCCCGAAATATCAGGGAAAAAGGGTGACGATTATTCAAAAATGGTAATCTTGGGTATCGTATGATCTTTAAAACCAAGATTTTGTACCCGATATCTTGGTGTGCAAGATATGTCTTTTAAATATTGAAAACCCAAAAAAAAAGAGACCTTGTTCTACATCAAAACCAGATTCGGAACCAGTGACTTAAGCCTAGCATGGAGACTTAAACATGAAAGCCTATCGGTCAAAAGCTTCCTAGCGTGTCAAACTAAGAAAATAAACTAGTGCATTCCCAGAGATAAAAGAACAACACGGACAGAAACCGGCATAAAGGAAAACAAAAAGAACATCAGATACTTACACAATGATGGCGATTGCAAAGAAATCGTTGATTGAAGGAGAGGCTGCAGGTTCAACCTTACGGTCTGGAGCAAACTGGTGGTCCTTTGTTTCTTAGGCTGGGAGAACATGCACAAGCAAAAAGCTCTCTGAGATGGCTTCTGGTTTCATCCCTTTTCTTTTGTTTCTGATGCGTGTAAAATAAGAGGAAGAAGAAGACCTTGTATATATAGATGGAAAAAAGTGGTAAAAAGGATTAATCTGAGCCATTGGCCAAAATCATTATAAAATCCAACGGTGAGGGATTGATGACATGATGGCACCAAAAAGGTGGTAGGCGAACGATCGTGGGCGAATTTCCAAGGTACTCGAGTACCTTGGATGAGCAATACCCGACTGACGCGTGTCCACCCTCATGTATGTGTGACGGTGCGATTCCCGGAGAAAGTAGTTCAAAAGTTTCCTTCTCATAGGATTCGAACAAATACTTTTGAGGGGGCAAAATGTTACACCCAGATTTCGAGCCATAAGAATTGTGATCTCGAAAGCTGGATTCGTAAGGAATGGACTCGTAATGTCTGGAACGTGTCCGCAACCTAGGCACCGAGCCTGCAAAGCAGAGACAACTTCGAAGATGGTAGCCTCGAAACCTTCACAAGCTCGAAAGACAGACATCGAAGTACGTCTGTTCTCAGGATGACCTCGGATCAGGGGCTCCAAGCCTGATATATGTATGAGCTCGAAGCCACATGATCTCGGGAAAATGCTATAGCTCGAAAGTCATTAAGAGACCTGGGTGAACGTGGCATTGACGATATAAGATAATAACCTTGAATATCTTAGTGAATCATCAAAGAGAGACGCAGTCTGCGTTCATTGCTGTAAATCCCCTATAATAAAGGGATATTTATTATACAGTTATATGCCCCCTGATCTTCAGGGGACGTTTCCTTGTATATAGGATTACAGGCTTTTAATGACATTAAATTTATTTGCATATACAGAATAACTTCCCGAAATGTGTGGATAGTATTCTGAAAACCTCCTCTATAAATAGAGAGGTCATGCACCATTGTAAAGGATCGAATTTTTGTGATCTTGAGAGAAAACTCTGGAGAATTCATTCTTAAAGAATTTCTAGAGATCATCTTAAGTTTTAATAACAAAGACTCGTGGACTAGGCAGAATTAACTGCTGAACCACGTAAAAAATCCCATTTGTGTGATCATATTTTTCTTGGCCAAAACCAATTATTGTTTTCGTGCTCTTATTTCACTGTTGACGAAAAACGGCGTCAACAATTCATTTATATATATGAAATTCAAAATTTACATATTTAAATTAATAAATATATTTTTCAAAAATTAATAATTAATTTCAAATGAATTATTCGACCTTAATTATCATATAATTACATACTTGACCCAAAGAATAAAATTCTTCTCAAATTCCCAAATTACAATTATACACTGGTATCAACTATTACCTTAATATGGTGTTGATAGAGCCACTCTGGGACCTATGGACCTATAATATCAAGCTCCAATAAATATTACATTATTAATCAAATCTTTTTTATTAAATAATCATATTTATTAATCTCATGGTTACTCCACTATAAATATGAGATTGAATCTTGATAATTATAGACACATATTTATTGAGTACTTTATTTAAGGATAAAGTGTCTATTGATATAATCATTACATACACCGTTAATCCTATATTAATGGTTCATAATTAAAAGGGAATAAAATTATTGTTTTGCCTTTTTAGTTATATCTTGTTCCTAGAGTACCATTGAGTTTACTAGTGAAGGTTGTGTCACAATAAGTTTGCGATGTGAGTGCTCATAACATTTTGAGTACCAAAAGCCAACCCAATAAGGAACACTCATTTAATCTATAAGAAGGTATAGATTCCGTATTTGTTAAAGTACACCCCCAACCATATATATCATTGAGTCCCCAATAAAATTGTTCTTAGACTGATCATTTTGACAAACCTGAACGCATGAATCAAAGGATCAGATGACATACATAAGAGTTCATAGCAACCTCAGGATTAAGATCATCGTGTATATGATCAACGCTTGATGTGTTTGATTAATACCACGAAACAATGTTTAAAGAACTATTAAAAAATCACATCTAGTCCAGTTCTACATACTCTCAGCATGCAAAGTACCTCCACTAAAGTTTCTTACTACACTAGTAACCCAAATCTAGGTCACATGTATTCATAATACTAGTGGACCATACTAGCAGTAATTAATCTAAAGATTCCATAACTTTTTTTTACTACGAACAGTTTTAAGTTTATTATCTTAATCTCCATCATTTCATACAAATATGAGATTAAGACCACATAGATAAACTTTGGAATTTTCTAATATTTACTTAATATTATCAATATAATATCGGACATAGTCTATATATATAATAATTCAATTCAATTACTTATTTCATTTAAAACATTTGTCAACTAAAATTGCTTTAAGGGCACTATTCCCAACACAACTATATGATATGACTAGAATAGATAATAACGATATGTTTACTTATCCTATCTGCTATCAATATCAGTCCAGCCCGATGTAACAAATACATATGATCTTATCTACTTTGTGATCGTGAAAATCTGATACGCAAGTATACGTAATCGATTCTAGTAATATAGATAGTAAATAAAATATCCTTCCCACAAGGACTATCAACCAATTACCAATAAATGCTTTTAAATTTCTATTTGTCTGTCGAAAATAGAGTGATTTTTAAACTAAGACATAAAATTAAAATAAAATTTGCAAGAATAAAGATTGATTCAATAATTAAAAACCTAGGGTGTTAACTTCATAAACTTTTCATTCTATTAAATTTATTAATCAATTCTAAATTTCTTTATTCCTATTCTAATAACAGGTTAACAAAAATTGATTCATATTCTTTTTCAAGATATAAGATCTCAACCTATATGCAAGTTTTCTACATCTCTGTGATAAACTTAAACATATTGCAGACATTAAGCATAGAAACCTAATTACTACACAAGCCATATAGATACTTTCGTCCAATATATAACCTATGTGTATATAACGATAGCATATTCAATTCTCATATTTCAAATTTTGAATCAAAATTATAAGGGAATTTACTCATTTGGTACCCTATGTTTTTGCAAAGTATCATTTTGGTACCATCTGTTTTCAATAATGCTCATATAGTACTCTGTATTTTAAAATTATACATATTTGATACCCTAGACTCATATTTGATAGATAAATTTTTTTCAATATGATCAAACTGTCATCGGTTATATGTAATTAATTAATTAAATTTAAATTTGGAACTTATATAATTGACAACAGTTTGATTAAATTGTAAAATTTTATTAATTAAATTTGAGTTTAGGGTACCAAATATGTACGATTTTAAAATACAGGGTACCAAATAGGTATGATTTCAAAATATTGGGTACCAAATGAACATTATTGTAAACACAGGATACCAAAATGATACTTTACAAAAACACAGGGTACCAAATGGTTACCTACCCAAATCATAAATCAAACAAAAATTGATCAGATATTTACGAGAATTAAGCAAACATTATATAGATTAGAGTAAAGAAGAAGAATCAATAGAACATCATAATAACATTAAATGGAAATCCAAGTGACTACATTAAACCCTAGATAAGAAAATTAGTTCTTGGAAAATAATAGAAAAAGAAGTAAGAGAAGAAAGAGAGGAAATAGAGAGAGGTCAAGAATAAAAAGAGAGAGAGATATCTAAAATAGTCTAAAACATTCTTTTTATAGTGATAAGGTTGTGAAAAGAGTTTTCTTTCCATTTGTTACTTGATAATGCTCCAAAATATCTTTATTTGAATTTCAAATCTCGTAACTCTAGCTTGCGTAATTTTGTAGGTTGAATATCACCATGTAAAATTCCGAATTTGACTTTTCTTGTGAAACAGCTTTTCGTAGGTCTTTGAATAAGCTTTCCAATGCCACAAAGATCACATAAATCAGATAAGTGAGTTGGGAGATATGGTTATAATACCGAACCTATCTTAGATTCAAAATATCTCAGATTTTTCCAACAATTTAAGTTTGAATTATCTTTTATTTTCTGCCATCAATTCAAATAAATATTTATTGTTTTTCTCTTGATTGAAGATAATATTTCAAATAAATTTTGAAATATTTCTCAAATATCCATTTAACAAATGACAACCTGAAAAATATAACAACCACACAAAAAAAAAAAACTAAAAATATAAAATAATAATAATAAAATTAAGACTAAAAAGTATTAAAAATTTATCCTATCAAATTCCTCGAAACTAAACCTTTACTATCCCTTGAGTAAAGACACAAAAGACAAACAAAAACCAAACTAAAAACCTAAAACAACCAACACAAATGAATCAAGTCAACAACAACAATTTAAGCCTCAAAATATTATGAATAACATGTCTATATAATCTTCAGGAAAATCAACCAATAATCCAGAATTTCAGTCAAAACATTTTTCAAATTCACTTAAGTTTAAACAAAAATAAAAGCTCTCCTAATCATGATTAATAAATAAAATGCGTTTGAATCAATTCATGCTCACCATTTTTTTTCATTACGGTCAATTAATCAACCTTCATCCCATAAGCTTGCTATACTTACAAATCTCTACTAATGTAGACAACACATGCTCAAAAATCAATAAGAATTTAATGGCTTATAATTGAACGACTTAGGTAAAGGTAGATAAAAAAGTCATTTAGGCTTAAATATACCATAAGCATAATAATCAAACAAACCAATCGTATGACAAACTCACGAACCCAAAAACAATCCCAATTTTCTCATTATTTCTTGTTTTGATAGAGAATTGTTGGAACTTTTTTAATGAATTATCAAAAGTTGAAAAAATATAGTTGTGTGTGATATGGGAAAAGTCCCACATGGCATTGAAACACTCTTCAATGAGTGTATATAAGTTGCAAGTGCTATGCCTTGGGATGTGCCTCAAGGGGTACCCAGTTTTGTGCGCATGGGTGAGGACTCATACACTTGACCACCACACGTGCGCGCGCCGCCATCCGACCGAGCTGAGCTGGGTGGTGTGGTATTTTTTAGTTTTTGTTGAAATTTTTTTTATTCAAGAAAATAAATACATTTATTATTTTATTAATTAAATTAATCTTAAAACGTTTATTTTTCAGAAACGGTTTTTTCCTCTGATTAAATGAAAATAAACATTTTTAGCCGTTAATTTCCTCCTCTGATTAAATGGAAAAACGTTTTTAGCCGTTTATGGGGTCTACTTCTCTGTATAAGTCAGATCAAACATTTTTTGAAAAAGGGAGTTCTTTTTCTTGGTTCTACGAATTTTCTCAGAGGTTTTTTAAGGGTGTACAAGAACGATCTTCTCGGTGCAGGGAGGAATCGTACAGAGGTTGTTTTATCTTGGGGACGACGAGGTTGATAGACTGCCGTGCACACTTAGGGCAGAGCCGCGAAACGTCTTAAAGAGAGCGACTTTCTCCGCGACTCAGCCAGTAAAAATTGATCGGTAATTTCATTCCAATTTTATTTTCTATTGAGGGAGATCAAGAATTTATAAACATGTATTTTTTTTTGCTTTTTTTCATTTTATTTTTTTCTAATGATAATACACTCCACGAAACTTATTTCTTTATATTTTCAATTGGAGTGTTGTTAATTTTCAATATACTTTTTCTTTCTTTCTCTCTCAATTTTTCTTCTTCTATTGAAAAAATTTCCAAATATAAACCCCATTACAAACCATCCCCCAATCACTTTTCATATTCTCAAGGTATATCAAAGGGAAGGAAAAATAACAAATTTTCAAATAAGCTCAAAATAAGTGTCAAACAAAAAGATTCAAATTAGGCTCAAAATGGGGTAACTAGTGATTTAATAAATCAAGGTTGGCTTGAAAGGCTCAAACGTTCCAAAGAATTTCCTAAATAATCTTCCTAAGCATGCATAATCTAGGATTTCATCTCAAATAACATGCAAACATCGAAGGAATGAGACTATTGCCCTTAGAATGATGAATCACTCATGATGGTAACCTAACCTAAAGACTGGAGATCCCAAGAACTAGGTTCAATGGGTAATAACAAGTTGTGAAGTGATATGAGTTGAATCATGCTATTTCCATTAAAGCAAATAGAAGCATGAATTCCTGAAGCGATGAGAGGATGAGTTAATAGAAACTCTTAATGAGATCTATACTCTTGTGGAGTTGAGTACCGAGCTACAGGAGTACTCTTGTTAGACTCACCTATGTGAATGTGGAAGTTGGGCCGCTTCCTATGCAATTTGGGCAAAATTTCTAGAGCATTCACTATACTGGGATAGACGTGCATGGCCATTTACGCACGGGCTTTTTGATTACACCCTTGAAAGGTTGGTGCGTGGTACGATGTTAGAAATAGAGTTCAAGACTACGTGTCACTCTAGTATAATCTAAATCGTATTCACTATGCAAATTTTCAAATCGAAAGATACATTTGTTTATGCACAATCTTATAAATTCTGAAATTTCTCGAGAAAATATTTTTAAAAATTCAAGTGGGGGATTGTTGGAACTTTTTTAATGAATTATTAAAAATTGAAAAAATATAGTTGTGTGTGATATGGGAAAAGTCCCACATGGAATTGAAACACTCTTCAAGGAGTGTATATAAGTTGCAAGTGCTATGCCTTGGGGTGTGCCCCAAGGGGTACCCAGTTTTGTGCGCATGGGTGAGGACTCACACAATTGACCACTACACGCGCACGCGCGCCACTTCCGTCGTCCGTCCGACCGAGTCGAGTTGAGCTGGCGGGTGGGTGGTGTGGTGTCGTATTTTTTAATTTTTGTTGAAATTTTTTTATTCAATAAAATAAATACATTTATTATTTTATTAATTAAATTAATCTTAAAACGTTTATTTTTCAAAAACGGTTTTTCCTCTGATTAAATGAAAATAAACGTTTTTAGCCGTTAATTTCCTCCTTTGATAAAATGGAAAAACGTTTTTACCCATTTATGGGGTCTACTTCTCTGTATAAGTCAGATCAAACATTTTTTGAAAAAGGGAGTACTTTTTCTTGGTTCTACGAATTTTCTCAGAGCTTTTTTAAGGGTGTAGAAGAACGATCTTCTCGGTGCAGGGAGGAATCGTACAGAGGCTGTTTTATCCTGGGGACGGTGTGGTTGATAGACTGCCGTGCACACTTAGGGCAGCTGCGAAACGTCTTAAAGAGAGCGACTTTGTCCGCGACTCAGCCAGTAAAAATTGATCGGTAATTTCGTTCCAATTTTATTTTCTATTGAGGGATATCAAGAATTTATACACATGTATTTTTTTTTGCTTTTTTTCATTTTATTTTTTTCTAATGATAATACACTCCACGAAACTTATTTCTTTATATTTTCAATTGGAGTGTAGTTTATTTTCAATATACTTTTTCTTTCTTTCTCTCTCAATTTTTCTTCTTCTATTGAAAAAATTTCCAAATATAAACCCCATTACAAACCATCCCCCAATCACTTTTCATATTCTCAAGGTATATCAAAGGGAAGGAAAAATAACAAATTTTCAAATAAGCTCAAAATAAGTGTCAAACAAAAAGATTCAAATTAGGCTCAAAATGGGGTAACTAGTGATTTAATAAATCAAGGTTGGCTTGAAAGGCTCAAACGTTCCAAAGAATTGCCTAAATAATCTTCCTAAGCCTTAAAAATCTAGGATTTCGTCTCAAATAGCATGCAAACAAGTTCTAGGATAAAACCAATTTTAATATATATATATATTTTTTTTTTAAAATTCTGCAAGCATAAATAAAATTCGATCACACAAATTTATAAAAAATCATGATTAAGCTCTCAATTATTTAAGTGGACAAAGTAAAATTGGAAAGAACTATTCAACCAAGCACACAGATTTTTATAGCTTTATTCTCATTCAATTTATACAACACATCATTCAATCATATTATCATTTGCTAATCATTGTCAACTTGATTCAACTAACACTCTAAACAAAACATAAAAATAAAAATTAATATAAACCTATCAAAACTTAAACTTAAATAAACTAAGATATCTATAATGAGCAAAGCAATAAAAATCAAATCCCTTCCCCCAAACTTAATCTAAACATTGTCCCTAATGTATAAAAAAAATAAAAGGAAAAGAAAACTTCCCTCTAATCCAATGCATTGCTCCATTGTAGTGACTCTCATTGTTATCCTCCTTAGGTTGCAACTATAAAGTTATTTGTCGACATGCCAATAAGTGGTTGACGTCCATAATATGCATCATACAAGATAACTTGAAGGTTTTCATTTTGAATGCCCTCAAGCTTGGCAAGATATGAATCTAATCTGTATGTTAGTCCAACAACACAAGACTTTGAGTGATGAGCTTGGGGAGAAAGCTTTGGTAGCCCATAAAGATGTAGAATAATGAAGGTGTCATCAATTTAAAATATGGATCCACTAGCAGTGTATATGATTGAAGAATTGATGAACTCAAATCAATGATTGCAGGTGCTTCCTCATCCTCAAAAGTCATATTTTTCTCATCTTCATGTGTGAATTCCTCATCTAATCCTTCTGATTGTTTTTCACTCTCCACATGGCTATCCATAAACATGCTTGTGATTTGATCTTCAACAACTTCACGATCATGAATGAAATTTACTTCATTCACCATACCATAATCATTATTTACCAAGCAAGTATCTAAATTAGCAAAATTTTGAGTGAATATAACTTCGAGGGTCTCTAGTTCATCAACTTTACACTCAATCTCTTCTAATGACTCAACCATTGGTACTTCTATAGTATTCGAATAACTCACACAACCTTGATTGTTTGAGTAATTGTCCTTAAACCACTCCATATTTTTCACCATTAAATCTAAAGTGTTCTTCAATTGAGCCATTACTTCTTCAATTTATGGTTTATGCTCTTCATGCCCTAATGGTTGGAGTATAATATTAGGATCTTGGAATGATGGAGGATATTGGTGATTCCATCCCTACAGTGAAGGATCCCAATGCCAATGGTAATCAGAATTTGTCATATCATTCAACAACTCCATTATATATCATCATGACATCTTCTTAATAAAGGTTCACCTGTTACCTCTACTCCATAGTTTACCCAACATCTTGTTGCATCATCTAATCCATTGTAAAAGAAAAGTGTAATATACCCCCTTGAGAAATTGTGATAACATCTCTCCACCAATTCATTAAATCTCCCCCAAGCGGAGTAAAATTGCTCATTGTGTTGTTGGGAAAAGCCCACGATGTAATCTTGATGGAACATTTTTTTATTTACCTCGCGAATCAAACACAGAAAAGAAACATAAATTAAGTAATAAATAAATAAATAACCAAGTTAGAATAAAAATCAATTATGTTGATATTAATAATATAAAATATAAAAACCAAATTAGAACAAAAAAAAAAAACAATTAATTTTGATATTGGAAATTTAGTCC
Source organism: Humulus lupulus (assembly GCF_963169125.1). NCBI lineage: Eukaryota > Viridiplantae > Streptophyta > Magnoliopsida > Rosales > Cannabaceae > Humulus > Humulus lupulus. The sequence continues at coordinate 215,575,856 of NC_084793.1, forward strand.
CCGGCAATGGCGCCAAAAACTTGATCATGAAAATATGATACGCAAATACGTAATCGATTCAAGTAATATAAATAGTAAATAAAGTATCGTTCCCACAAGAACTATCCAACAATTACTAATAAATTCTTTTAAATTTCTATTTGGCTGTCGAAAATAGAGTGATTTTAAAACTAAGACTTAAAATTAAAATAAACTATGCAAGAATAAAGATTGATTCAATAATTAAAAACCTAGGGTGTTAACTTTATAAACTTTTCATTCTATTAATTTTATTAATCTGTTCTAAATTTCTTTATTCCTATTCTAATAGCAGGTTAACAAAAATCGATTCCTATTCTTTTTCAAGATATAAGATCTCAACCTATATGCATGTTTTCTATATCTCTGTGATAAACTTAAACATATTACAGACATTAAGCATAGAAACCTAATTACTACACAAGCCATAAGATTCTTTCATCCAATATGTAACCCATGTCTATATAACGATAGCATATTCAATTCTCATATTTCAAATTTTGAATCAAAATCATAAATCAAGAAAATATTATTCAGGTTTTTACTAGCATTAAGCAAACATTATATAGATTAGAATAAGTAAGAAGAATCAATAGAACATCATAATAACATTAAATAGAAATCCAAGTGACTACATTAAACCCTAGATAAGAAAATTAGTTCGTGGAAAAGAATAGAAAAAGAAGTAAGGAAGAAAGAGAGGAAATAGAGAGAGGTGAAGAAGAAGAGAGAGAGAGAGAGAGAGAGAGAGAGAGAGAGAGAGAGAGAGAGAGAGAGAGAGAGAGAGAGAGAGAGAGAGAGAGAGATCTAAAATAGTCTAAAACATTCGTTTTATAGTGATAAGGTTGTGGAAAGAGTTTTCTAGATGTTTCCATTTGTTACTTGATAATGCTCCAAAATATCTTTATTTGAATTTCAAATCTCATAACTCTAGCTTGTGTAATCTTGTAGGTCCAATATCACCACATAAATGTCCGAATTTGACATTTTTCTTGTGAAACAAGCTTTCGTAGGTCTTTGAATAAGTTTTCCAACGCCACTAAGAACACATAAATAGAATAATTGATTTGGCATTTATGGTCAAATTACTGAAACTATGTCAGATTTTTCCAACAATTTAAGTTTGAATTGTCTTTTACCTTCTCCAATCAATTCAAATAAATATTTATTGTTTTTCTCTTGATTGAAGATAATATTTCAAATAAATTTTAAAATATTTCTCAAATATCCATTTAACAAATGACAACCTGAAAAATACAACAACCACACATAAAATGAAATAAAAATATAAAATAATAATAATAAAACTAAAACTAAAAAATATTAAAAATCTATCCTATCAAATTCCCCGAAACTAAACTTTTACTCGCCCTCGAGTAAAGAACACAAAAGACAAACAAAAATCAAACTAAGCCTAAAACAACCAACACAAATGAATCAAGTCAACAACAACAATTTAAGCCTCAAAATATTATGAATAACATGCTTATATAATCTTCAGGAAAATCAACCAATAATCTAGAATTTCAGTCAAAACATTTTTCCAATTCACTTAAGTTTAAACAAAAATAAAAGCTCTCATAATCATGATTAATAAATAAAATGAAGTTGAATCAATTCATGCTCACCAATTTTTTTTTTTCATTACAGTAAATTAATCAATCATTATCCCATAAGCTTGCTATACTTACAAATCTCCACTAATGTAGACAACACATGTTCAAAAATCAATAGGACTTTCATGATTTATAATTGAACGACTTAGGGAAAGGTAGATGAAAAAGTCATTTAGAATCAAATATATCATAAGCATACAAATCAAACAAACCAATCGTATGACAAACTCACGAACCCAAAAACAATCCCAAATTTCTCATTATTTCTTGTTTTGAGAGAGAAGTCATGCACATGTTTTTTTTCTTATTTTCATTTCATTTTTTTCTAATGATAATACACTTCCCCAAACTTATTTTTTTTTTTATATTTTCAATTGGAGTGTTATTTTCAATATACTTTTTCTTTCTCTCTTTCTCTCAATTTTTCTTCTTCTATTGACAAAATTTCCAAATATACACCCCACTACAAACCATCCCGGAATCACTTTTCATATTCTCATGTTATATCAAAAGGAAGGAAAAATAACAAAGTTTCAAATAAGCTCAAAATAAGTGTAAAAAAAAAAGAATTAAATTAGACTCAAAATGGGGTAACTAGTGATTTAATAAATCAAAGTTGGCTTGAAAAGCCCAAACATTCCAAAGAATTGCCTAAATCATCTTCCTAAGCATGCATAGTCTAGGATTTCGTCTCAAATAGCAAGCTAACAAGTTCTAGGATAAAGCCAATTCCAATCTTATTTTTATTTTTAAAAATTCAGCAAGCATAAATAAAATTCAATCACACAAAATTTATCAAAAATCATGATTAAGCTCTCAATTATTTAAGTGGACAAAGTAAAATTGGAAAGAACTATTCAACCAAGCACGCTGATTTTTATAGCTTTATTCTCATCCAATTTATACAACACATGATTCAATCATATTATCATTGGCTAATCATTGTCAACTTGATTCAACTAACACTCTAAACAAAACATAAAAATAAAAATAAATATAAGCCTAACAAAACTTGATTTCGTTTGGGGGATCCTCTAAGATTATGTTTCTTCTTCTCAATTCTAAGAAGTTTGTTCATCTTTTCTTTTGGTAGCGTATTTCAAAATACTTAGGTGCCTAAGGATTGATTTGCTTTGTGTTCTTGAACACTACCAAGTAGGTAATGGGATACCCTATCCTTTTGTTGATTTGATATTGATTTAATTCTTGTTTATGGTCATGGATTATTATTTGATGCTTTGAGAAAACATGTCTAAGTTTAATCATATGGTTTGATGAATATACGTATGGTGATGATGTTGGAAAACCAATCAGAGCACGCAACGAAAACTCATGCGTGGTGGGCCCGTTATTGTTATTTTATTGAGAACAACAGAACAACAATCAACATTTTTTCATAATCATATAAACAATTTATATGACCAAGAAAACAATTGAGAAACATTATCATACAATACTATTAATCATGCAAAATATATATACAATATATTTATATATATAATATATAAACACAAAAAAAATCAAGAACGTAACTTTTACCTCTTGAAGCCTATCAAGTGTCCTTAAGTCTTTTCGTATTTTTATCGATCTTCCTATCCAAATCTTTGAGCACTCACACCACGATCTTCTGGAGTGTTCTCTAAACCTCAAGATGTGTGTGAACATAGAGAACATGAGCTTGTATTTGATATTCCACAAAAGTAAAATAAAATGGAACGAAGTTACCGAACAATATTTTCTGGCTGAGTCGCGGACAAAGTCGCTCTCTTTAAGACGTTTCGCGGCTCTGCTCTAAGTGTGCACGGTAGTCTATCAACCACGCAGTCCCCAGGATAAAACAACCTCTGTACGAATCCTCCCTGCACCGAGAGGATCGTTCTTGTACACCCTTTATAAAAAATTGCTCTCAGAAAATTCTCGTAGAACCCAGAACCCAGTAAGAACAAAAGGAACTCTCTGTTTGTATATACTATTTCCAAAATAGTTCTATCTTACTTATACACAGAAAAATCTCCAAAACGTCTAAAAACGTTTTTCTAATAAATCAGAGGAGGATTAAATGGCTAAAACGTTTATCTTAATTAAAATAAAAACCGTTTTTGTTTTATTAAAGTGAACGTTTAAAATTTAAATAAAAGGATAAACGTTTAGATACCTTTGTTAAAAAAAATAAAACTTAAATACGACACCACATCACCCACCCGCCAGCCAGCTCAGCTCGGCTCGGTCGGACGGACGGCGGCGGCGCGCGCGCGTGTGTGGTGGTCAAGTGTGTGAGTCCTCACCCATTCGCACAAAACTGGGTACCCCTTGGGGCACACCCCAAGTCATTGCATTTGCAATATATATACACTCTATGAAGAGTGTTCCAAATCCATGTGGGACTTCTCCCATATCACACACAACTCTAATGTATCAATTTTTTAATAATTCATTTAAAAGGTTCCAACAATCCCCCACTTGAATTTTTAAAAATATTTTCTTGAGCAATTTCAGAATCTATAAGATTGTGCATAAACAAATGTATCTTTCAATTTGACCATTTGCGTAGTGAATACGATTTAGATTATACTAGAGTGACACGTAGTCTTGAACTCTCTTTCTAACATCGTACCACGCACCAACCTTTCAAGGGTGTAATAAAAAAAAGCCCGTGCGTTAATGGCCATGCACGTCTATCCCAGTATAGTGAATGCTCTAGAAATTTTGCCCAAATTCCATAGGAAGCGGCCCCACTTCCACATTCACATAGGTGAGTCTATCAAGAGTACTCCTGTAGCTCGGTACTCCACTCCACATAGAGTATAGATCTCATTAAGAGTTTCTATTAACTCATCCTCTCATCACTTCAGGAATTCATGCTTCTATTTGCTTTAACGGAAATAGCATGATTCAACTCATATCACTTCACAACTTGTTATTACCCATTGAACCTAGTTCTTGGGATCTCCAGTCTTTAGGTTGGGTTACCATCATGAGTGATTCATCATTCTAAGGGCAATAGTCTCATTCCCTTCGATGTTTTAAGGACTTTCTCTCTAGCTAATCCTTTCGTCAAAGGATCTGCTAGGTTATCATCAGTGCGTACATGATCCACTCTAATATCTCCTGTTGAGAGAAACTCTCTAACAGTACTATGCTTACGACGTATCTGTCGTCTCTTACCATTGTAATAACGGTTCTGAATTTTTGCAATAGCCGCGGTACTATCGCAGTGGATCAACACAGCTGGTATCGGTTTTTCCCATAAAGGGATCTCAGCTAGCAGGCTTCTCAGCCAACCTGCTTCTTCACTAGCTGTAGCTAGTGCTATCATTTCTGACTCCATGGTGGACTGTGCCAAAATAGTCTGTTTCTTAAATTTCCAAGAAACAGCTCCACCAGCTATACTAAAGATATAGCCACTTGTTGCTTTGGAGTCATCAGACAGAGAGTTCCAGTCTGCATCACTATAACCTTCGAGAACAACTGGAAACTTCTGATAATGTAATCCAAGGTTCATGGTTCTCTTTAGGTATCTCATGACCCTTTCAATAGCATGCCAATGCTCTATACTAGGTCTGCTAGTAAACCTGCACAATAATCCCACGACATAGGCAATGTCGGGTCTCGTATAATCAGTGGCATATCGAAGACTGCCAATGATGCTCGCATAGTCAGATTGTCTTACACCGTCACCAGTGTTCTTAAATAACTTTACACTTGGATCATATGGTGTGCAAGCAGGTTTACAATCAAAGTAATTATATTTCTTTAGAATCTTCTCAATATAGTGAGATTGATCCAGAGAAATTCCCTTTTTTGACCTAGTAATCTTAATACCAAGGATTACATTCGCTTCTCCGAGGTCCTTCATATCAAAGTTAGCACACAGCAGAGATTTCACAACATTCACAGCATGGATATTCGAACCAAATATGAGCAAGTCATCCACATATAGACATACAATAGTGCAAATGTCATTATCAGATTTATAATAAATGCATTTGTCACTTTCATTCACTTTAAATCCATGTGAGATAACTAAATTGTCAAATTTCTCATGCCATTGCTTAGGTGCCTGCTTAAGACCATACAGAGATTTATCTAACTTGCAAACCTTATGTTCCTGGCCATGGATCACAAACCCTTCTGGTTGATCCATATAGATTTCTTCTTCTAATTCACCATTCAAAAATGCAGTCTTAACATCCATTTGGTGTACAACTAGATTGTGAATTGCAGCTAGGGAAATCAAAACTCTAATGGATGTTATTCTCGTAACAGGTGAAAAGGTGTCAAAGAAATCTATGTTTTCTCTCTGCCTAAAACCCTTGGCTACCAAACGAGCCTTGTATTTTTCAACAGTACCATCGGGTTTCAATTTCTTTTTCAAGATCCACTTACAACCTATAGGCTTACAACCAGAAGGTAAATCAACTAAGTGCCACATTTTGTTAGACTCAAGAGACTCCATCTCATCATTTATTGCTTCTTGCCAGAGGTCAGCATCTAGAGAGCACAAGGCTTCTTGGAGGTTAGCAGGATCCTCCTCTAATGTATAGACACAGAAATCAGAACCATAATCTTTAGCAACTCTAGTTCTCTTACTTCTTCTAGGTTCTGATTCTCTATCCTCAATATGTTCATTATTCCTAATCACAGGAATGTTGCTAGTAGATGTGCCCCCACTATTTCTCAATTTAAAAGGGAATCTATGTTCATACAAATCAGCATCATTTGATTCCACAATAACATGCGCATTTAAATCATAGAACCTATATGCCTTACTATTCATTGCATATCCGATAAATACACATTCATAGGCTCTACTTGCTAGTTTAATTCTCTTAGGATCAGGAATACGAACATAAGCCAGGCAACCCCAAGTTCTAAAATAAGACAGGTTAGGTTGCCTATTTTTCAAGATCTCATAAGGTGAAACTTTACTTTTAGACTTAGGAACTCTATTAAGCACATAACAAACAGTCAAAAGAATTTCACCCCACCAATGAGATGCAGCACCAAAATTCAATAAAACAGCCACAACAGATTCAGTAAAAGTTCGATTCTTCCTTTCAGCTTTACCGTTCATTTCAGGTGAATATGGTGCAGTGGTTTCGTGTACAATGCCATGTGAATTATAAAACTCAACAAACATGTTTGAATCATATTCAGTTCCTCTATCACTACGAAACCTTTTAATTTTCTTATTGAATTGATTCTCAATTTCAGTCACAAATAATTTGAACATGTCAAGCGCATCACTTTTATTTTTCATCAAGTACACATAAGTAAAGTCAGAACAATCATCAATAAAAGTGATAAAATAACGTTTACCATTCCTAGTTAACGTTCCGTCAAGTTCACAAATATCTGAATGAATTAAATCTAGTGGCTCAGATTCTCTAGTAACAGACTTATGAGGAGTCTTAGTTATTTTTGCTTGACTACAAAAATCACATTTTTCAAAATCGTTTTCTGACACTTTAGGAATCAGTCCTATGTTACTCATGTTCTTAATAATGCGCTTATTAACATGAAAAAGTCTAGCATGCCAACCATTAAAATCACACAACATATAAGCAGAAGGAGAAACTTTATTGGATTCAACATTTAACTTAAACATACCATCAGTAGCATAACCCTTCCCAACAAAAATACCATTCTTAGTGATGGTGTACAAATCAGCCCCAATAGTTTGAGTAAACCCAGCCTTATTAAGCAGAAAACCAGAAACCAGATTCTTTCTCATCTCAGGAGTATGCATTACATCTTTCAGTAATAAAGTCTTTCCTGAGGTAAACTTAAGCTCCACATTTCCCATCCCAGCAACAATAGTGGTGTGGGAATCTCCCAACAACACTTTCTTATCATCAGCAGCAGTGTATGTTTTAAACATAGCACGATCATAGCAAACATGGCAAGAAGCGCCAGTGTCTACCCACCACCCATCTGATCCACCAATAAGGTTGATCTCAGAAATCATAGCTATAAAAGCTTCTTCAATCAAGTTAGCCTGTGGAGCAGTGCTTGGCTTGTTCCTACACTTACGTGCCATATGACCTGGTTTGTTACAAACGTAACAAAGGAATTGTCCAGAGTCATTCTGTTTAGGTGGAGGCTGCTGCCTTCCATGTTGGTTCCTGTTATGGTTCCAATTCTGATTGTTGTTTCGAGGATTGTGCTGGTTGTTGCGGTTGGAATTTGAATTCGCGTTGCGGTTGGAATTTGAATTCGAGTTGCGGTTCTGATTCTTAAAGGTTTTGCCATTTGGCTTCAGAACCGCAGGTGTGGGCTTCTTAGGGATGCTGTTAGAGACAACAAGCACCTCTTCTTTCTGGTATTGTTTCCTTGCTTCCTCCTCGATACGAAGGCGGGTGATCAAACTTTCTAAGGAAAATTCCTTAGTCTTATGCCTGAGAACACTTTTAAAGTCCTTCCAGGAAGGAGGTAATTTGTCAATTAAAACAGCAACTTGAAACTGTTCATCAAGGGCCATACCTTCTGAGATAATCTCATGAGCAATTTTTTGAATTTCGTGAGATTGGGCCTCCACAGATTTATCATCAACCATCTGATACTTCAGGTAGCGACTAACAGCGTATTTTTTAGTCCCGGCCTCCTCTGTATCATATTTCTTTTGTAGCGCCTCCCAAATCTCCTTTGCTGACTTGTCTGAGTTATAATAGTCATAAAGATCATCAGATAAACTGTTAAGAATAAAATTCTTACATAGGAAATCGTTTTCCACCCAGGAGTCCAAGTCCTTCTGTTGCTTCTCACGTTCAGTCTGATTGTCCTTGTCGGTCGAGGCTTAAGTGACAACCGGCTTCAGAGCAGTGAGCACAAACGCCACCTTCTTCATGGTCAGATAAAAAAGCATCTTCTGTTTCCAACGCTTAAAGTGCAAACCCTCAAAGCGAATGGCTTGTTAATATCAACAGAGGTAGAACCAGAAAAATCATCGGTCGCAGCCATAGCAGAACAGAACGTCTTAAAATTGATATTCCACAAAAGTAAAATAAAATGGAACGAAGTTACCGAACAATATTTTCTGGCTGAGTCGCGGACAAAGTCGCTCTCTTTAAGACGTTTCGCGGCTCTGCCCTAAGTGTGCACGGCAGTCTATCAACCACGCCGTCCCCAGGATAAAACAACCTCTGTACGAATCCTCCCTGCACCGAGAGGAACGTTCTTGTACACCCTTTATAAAAAATTGCTCTCATAAAATTCTCGTAGAACCCAGAACCCAGTAAGAACAAAAGGAACTCTCTGTTTGTATATACTATTTCCAAAATAGTTCTATCTTACTTATACACAGAAAAATCTCCAAAACGTCTAAAAACGTTTTTCTAATAAATCAGAGGAGGATTAAATGGCTAAAACGTTTATCTTAATTAAAATAAAAACCGTTTTTGTTTTATTAAAGTGAACGTTTAAAATTTAAATAAAAGGATAAACGTTTAGATACCTTTGTTAAAAAAAATAAAACTTAAATACGACACCACATCACCCACCCGCCAGCCAGCTCGGCTCGGCTCGGTCGGACGGACGGCGGCGGCGCGCGCGCGCGTGTGTGGTGGTCAAGTGTGTGAGTCCTCACCCATTCGCACAAAACTGGGTACCCCTTGGGGCACACCCCAAGTCATTGCATTTACAATATATATACACTCTATGAAGAGTGGTCCAAATCCATGTGGGACTTCTCCCATATCACACACAACTCTAATGTATCAATTTTTTAATAATTCATTTAAAAGGTTCCAACAGTATTTCTAGGAATCACAAGTATTTCTCAACACATGAGAACTTGGATTATGGTGTGAGAATTGATAGAATAAAAGTAGAAGAAAGAAATACTTTTTGTCTGACAGAAAGCTCTGAATGATTTTTGTTCTTTGTATTTTTCTTGTGTGTATTGTCTATATCTCTTTTTCTCTTCTTCTAGATCATATATATAGAGATTTATATTATCTTATTATTCATAATAATAATAGTAATATAAATATATTATCATAATGATGATAGGATTTGATTTTAGGTAAATATCTAACTTACCATATTTGAAAAACTATTTTCAAATTATTAAATAATTAAATAAATAAAACAAAAACTATACAGATACAATAGTTGTACAGTGGTACACACATGGCATAGTCCTTGGACTGTGTCAGGCGTATATTGCTATTTCATTTTTTAGGGATTTTGCATATTACTTTTATTTAATTATATAACTAAATCAATCTCCCACAAAATAAGATATTTATCTTTTTAAGGAATAGATGACAACCATATTTCAAAATTTAAATTCTAAATTCAAATTGATAATCATCATTATCTTCATCTTTTAAAATTAAATAAATCAAAAACTATTTTTGACTTACCAATTTTATTTTCTCCCACTCAAATAAAATATTTACTTTAAAAAATTACTTAATTAATTTATATATATGAAATTCAAAAATTTATATATTTAAATTAATAAATATATTTTTGAAATTAATAATTATTTCTAAATTTATTATTCAACCTCAATTATCATATAATTATGTACTTGACCCGAAGAATAAAATTCTTCTCAAATCCCCAAATTACAGTTATACCCTTGTATCAACTCTTACCTTGATATGGATTTGATAGAGCCACCCAGGGGACCTATGGACCTATAATATCAAGCTCCAATAAATATTACATTATTAATCAAAGCTCTTTGATTAAATAATCATATTTATTAATATCATGACTACTCCACTAAAAATATGAGAATGAACTCTTGATAATTATAGACATATATTTACTAAGTACTTTATTAAGAATAAAGTGTCTATTGATATAATTATTACATACAACATTAATCCTCTATTAATGGTTCATAATTAAAAGGGAATAAAATTACCATTTTAACCTTTTAGCTATATCTTGTTCCTAGAGTACCATTGACTTTACTAGTGTAGAGTCCCAGAATTTACTTAGCTAGTTAGATAGTAGTAGTAGTAGTAATAGCTAGTATTAGTTATATTATGTTCATTACTATAGATTTTAGTTCAAGCCAGGACTTAGTTGGAAGCCGGGACTTAGTTGGAAACTCCTAGCAATAGTTATGGATTTTATAAGTTTAACTTATAGTTTAAGAATATTAATTATAACATAAGGTTTGATTAATATTGTTGGTTATTAATATGATAATTATTATAACCTAAGGTTTAGATAGAGCCAATAAGAATATGACACTTGTCATGAGCATAGTTATTCCTAAGGTTTGGATAGAACCAATAGGAATATGACACTTGTCATATGTATGATTATTAAGGAATTATTATTTTAATGATAAAATCAGGGAAATATAAAACTTAGTCTTCACCAGAATTTGTTAGGAGCTTGACATTTGTCACAATTTTATTTATTTGTGATTTAGATATTTCATTTATTTGTGATTTAGATAATTAAATAGATTTTTCGTAACTTTAAGGTACTATAACTTCCAACCTATTTTTGACCCAGTTATATTATGAATTTCGAAAAATAGTATCTCTAAAAAGTTGTAGATAATTTAATTAGCTCTCTAAAGGTATAAAGATATTCTAAATCGAAGTCCTGCAACTCCAGATATGTTGATTTTACTGTAGGTTAGTTTAGAGTTACGAGATTTAGGGAGTTAGAAGTTAGGATTCTATTTGATTAATTTTTTTTGTTTTTAAAAATCAAGCTTTGTTGACCAAGTCCTAAGCCTTTGGCTGAAGGATATTCAAATATTTTCAATTAAATTCATTATTTTATTCAAAGCCAAAAAGAAGATTTTTATTCCTAGAACTCTATAAATAGGACCTAGCACCAAGCCTTTTCATTCATTCTTCAAGCCTTGATCAGAGCCTTCTAGGTGCTAGTGAGACTATAGAGTGATAAACACTTGGGTTGGGGTTATAAGCTTTGTCATTCTAAGCTTATTAGACACTTGGGAAGTAAGGTTCATAGAGTGTATTTTGGTTTCGAGGTGTAGTTCGGTCATAGCAATTTCAAAGGTATTCCTATTCTTAGTTCCTTTTCTGTATTGTTCTTATAGTTTTTCTACTCAAATCCTAACTCGTATTCTCTACTTATTGGTTAGGCATCTAAGATCTTGAACGTAAGATTCTTATTGGTAAGTATCTTTTCGATGGTGTAGTTCATTCTTTCCATTTTTTTCTTTAGTATACTCACCTCTCTATTATGGTTTTTAAGAGAGTGTTCCAAAGTCCCGATCTTGTTCTCATATCCCGGTTTTTGGTAAGGAAAATAGGATAGATCTTGTATGTTTGTATGATATGTTATGCTATGTTTATGCTATAATAAGTATATGTATGCTATGTTTTGTAGTCCTTGGGCATATGACTTGTTTAGATAACAAGCCCCAAGATTATGTTTTTAGTCGCTTGGGCATATGACTTGCTTAGATAGCAAGCCCCATGATTAGTTTATCATTTTCATGGTTTAGAGTTATGGTTTACCTTACCTCAGATATAAGACAGGGGACCTAGATGGGTTATCATATACTACCATGTGATCTAACCTACCTCAGATATTAGACAGGGGACTTAGATGGTTTATCACATGCCATGTTAATGAGTTAATGGCCATTAATATTGTAGTCCTATATGATATACGTTTTTATAGTCATATGTTTTTAGTGTATGCTTATGATTTATTATGTATGTTTTAGATAGTATTATGTTTTATAGTATATGATGTAGTTTTATGCTTATGATATATGATGTATGTTTTTAGTAGGTTTTCCTTGCTGGGCATTAGGCTCATTCCTTTATTTTTTAGTGTGATGCAGGCAAATGAATATGGAAGGCGTAAGGATTCTTGGTAGCTTGGCTTGTGTGTTGAGGATGGATGGAATGTGTGGACTGCGTGTCGATTGAGGATGAAGTTATTTATTTGTAGTCTTTTAAATCATGTTTTTTCCGCATTTAGTTTTGTAAATAATTTTCTTTATTTTAAAATTATGTTTTATGTTTTAAACAATGGGTACCCATGCCATATTTTCTATTATTATGTATTTGATACAATATTTCGAGATTTAATAAAGTTATATTATTTCTTGTGTATCTTTCCGAAAATAGTAGCTATGTATAGTAGATCTAATGGTCCAAAGTCTTAGAAATAGTTGGGTCATTACAGTTGGTATCAGAGAAACAGTCCATAATCATGAAGTTCTCCTTGATACACACTCTCAAGCTCCGAATCTAACCACCAATGTAAGTTGTTTATGTTGTAGTTGTTATGATTATGTGCTTAGTTAACGTTTTAGCCTTTATGTTTTCAGTTAAGAATATTGGTAAATTAGTTTATTTTTTTCGTTATTTATTTTATTTATTATCTTTGCATTTATGATTGTACATAGTGGAATTTTTTTTTCCAAATTAATATCATGGTTATTTTGTTATCATGTATGAGTTTGATTTTTCTTTTGCAATCATAATAAATAATAAATAAAATAAAAAATGACTAAGTTCGGTGATGGTGGATACAAATCAATGAACTAAGTTTCTATATTGAGAGTTAGGGGGCCATAGTAGTGGGAACGATTTTACTGATCCCAGCCCTCCCTCAGTATGGTTAACTTTGGAATAACGACGAGTTTTGAGCCTGAGAATTAAGTCATATAGGATGATTAGAAACAGACTTAGTAAATTATAAAGATGGCTTATTTTTCTAAGTTTAGAAACACACCCTAATTATAAAGAAGGCTTACATAATTTTTTTTTCATAAGAAATCATAATTAATAGGTCCGAGTTATGTTTGCTTAGATTAAGTTTTCCTTTAGAGCCTATTAGGATAAGTTCTAACATGTTCTCGATTGTTAGAACTTTGTTGAGGATGTCACTCAGAAGATTTGCTCGCACCAACGGAAACGCCTCCAACGCTGCTCCGGTGAACAATGAAGCCCCTCCAGTTCGCAGAAGGGAAGTATGTGCTACTGCCAGCCGCAACGCGTCGCCGCCACCAGCTGACAACACTGAGGAAATCGCCAGATTGTGACAACAAGTGGAGGAATTACTGCAGCAACAGCGACAGTAGACTCAGACTCAGCCTCCACCTTAGCCACAACCACAACCTCAGTAGATGGCTCAAGTACCCCATCAAGTAGGTCCTTATGGGGGATGTCCAATGGCGAACTATGCGCCATACCCAGCTCAACACATGGAGCCAATCTATGAGCGGTTTCGTAAGCAGCACGCTCCAAACTTTGAAGGGACAACAGACCCCTTTGAATCAGAAGAATGACTCAGAAATGTAGAGCCGATCCTAGCGCATATGAATCTCGGCAACGCGGACCGTATATCCTACGTTTGTCTCTGCTTAAGAAGGATGCTAGAATATGGTGGGACTTAGTTCAGCAAACTAACGATGTCGCCACCATGATATGGACAAGATTTGTGGAGCTGTTCCACAAGAAGTATTACAACTCGAAAGTCATCGCTACAAAGGTCGAGGAGTTCGCTAGTTTGAAGCAGGGCAACTTAATGGTAATAGAATATGCTCAGTAGTTCGACTGATTAGCCAAGTTTGCACCAGAGTTGGTTCCAACTGACTTTATGAGGGTGACCAAGTTCGTTAGAGGACTTAGACCAAAGATTGAATTAGGGGTTAAGCTAGCAAACCCGGGAAATACTACCTATGCCGATGTTCTAGAAACGATAATAGATGTAGAAAGGCTTTAGGCGAATGTTAGTAAGGAGAAGGCTAGTAAGCCTGAGCCTAAACAGCAGGGTCAACCTCGGAATGGTCGAAACAACCACAACAACAGCTGTCAGCATAATAATAGTAATAGTAATGGTCAGAAGAGAAGGCATCCTAATGAAAAGTAGGCCAATGGTGATAAAAGAGCACGGACAAACAATGGAGGAAATAAGTCGGGTTATGTAGAATACCCGCAATGCTCTAAGGGCCAAAAGAAACATCAAGGGATGTTTCAACTGTGGTTAGGAAAGTCATCAAAAGAAGGAATGTCCACAGCTCAAGCAGAAGGAGAAAAGGGATTAAATGATGGTTCCAGACCAAAGTCTTTGCCTTGACCCAAGGAAGAGCCCATGCTAGTAACAAGCAGTTACATGTCAGATTCCTATCCTCGATAGTATATGTTCTAGTATTGCTTGATTTGGGAGCAATATACTCGTATATCTCGTTAGGAATGATAGAGAAATTAGACAAACCTTGTAGAACTAGGTTTGTGACATAGTTGCCTTCGGGTAAAGTAGTCCTATCATCACGGATAGTACGAGGTGTACCAATCAAAATTGAGGACGTAGAACTAGAAAGAGACTTGATAGAGCTAGAAACCAAAGACTTCGACATGATATTAGGCATGGACGGGCTAGCAAGGCATGGCATAACCATCGATAGCAGACGTAAGCAAGTGATGTTCGAGACTCTTGACGGTCAGAAACGATGCTATATGGGAAAAGTTGTAGGACTACGTACACCGCTAATATCAACTCTTAAAGCCCAAAGAATGATAGAAAAAGGGTGTCAAGCATTCTTAGCTAGCGTTACATATGTGGTAAAGGAAACACCACAAAAAGTTGGAGACTTCCTCAATGTAAAGGAATTCCTAGAGGTATTTCCTGGCAACTAGCAGGATTGCCGCCGACTCGGAAGATAGACTTCACAATCGAACTAGTACCGGGCACCGAGCCATTCGCTATGGGGAGCACCAGTCCTATTTGTGAAGAAGAAGGAAGAAAGTATGCATATGTGTATAGATTATCACGAGCTGAATAAGGTGACAATTAACAATAAGTACCCGCTACCCCGACTTGACGACTTGTTTGATCAACTCCAAGGGGCAACCATGTTTTCAACGATTGATCTACGGACTGGGTATCACAGCTCAAAGTACGGGAAGAGGATAATCCCAAGATGACTTTTAGAACTCGTTATGGGCATTACGAGTTCTTAGTTATGTCTTTCGGTCTTACCAATGCTCCAGCCGCGTTTATGGACTTGATGAATAGGGTCTTCAAGGACTACTTAGATAAATTCGACGTAGTGTTCGTCGACGACATCTTAGTATACTCCAAGGATGAAGAAGAGCACGAGGAACATTTGAGATTGATTTTGTCACGACTAAAGGAGCATCAACTCTATGCCAAGTTCAAGAAATGCGAGTTTTGGCTTTCGCAAGTGGCGTTCCTCGGGCACATTATATCCAAGGACGGAGTTGCAGTAGACCCATCAAAGGTAGAGGCTCTGAAGGATTGGCCAAGACCAAAGAACGCATCCGAAGTAAGGATTTTTCAGTGATTAGCAGGTTATTATAGGAGGTTCATAGAAAGCTTTTCTAAGATAGCCACTCCACTTACCAACCTGAGCCAGAAGCAACAAAGGTTCAACTGGACGGATAAGTGTGAAGAGAGTTTCTAGTTGCTTAAGGATATGCTCAGCACCAGTACTTTGTGTACCGACACCCAATGATAAGTTTGTAGTCTATTGCGATGCGTGGAAGTAAGGATTGGGTTGTGTGTTGATGCAGAATGATAAGGTGATAGCCTACGCCTCAAGGAAAATGTAGTTGCTGATGTGCTAAGTAGGAAGAATTATGGAAGTCTAGCAGCGTTAGCTGGAATAGAAAAGCCGCTACAGTAGGAGCTGATCAATGCTGGATGGTAAGCTGGATAATTTGTCTGTCAAGTCAAATCTGCTAGAAGATATACGGATTGGGCAAGGGCATGACGACACACTAGCGGCACAAATGGATGCAGTCAGAGAAGGCAAGGCCACAGATTTCTCAATATCAAGTCAAGGATTATTGAGATATAAGGATCGGGTATGCGTGCCAAATGATCAAAGGATTAAGATGGCGATTCTAGAAGAAGCGTACAGTACCCCGTACTCAGTTCACCCAGGGTCGACCAAGATGGAACACGACATCAAGGCAATGTATTGGTGGCCAAGGATGAAGAAGGACATAGCAGAATTTGTGTCTAAGTGTCTAGTATGCCAGCAAGTGAAAGCAGAACATCAGCGGCCTGCAGGCTTATTGCAACCACTTAGCATTCCAAAATGGAAATGGGATGATATAGCCATAGATTTCATGACGGGTTTACCACGAACAAGTAAGCAACATGATTCGGCTTGGATAGTAATAGATAGATTAACCAAGTTAGTTCATTTCCTGTCTGTTAAGACTTGGTACACAGAAGATCTTTACGAAGACGTTTAAGTCCAAGAAATAGTACGACTGCATAGAATCTCTAAGAAAATAGTATTCGATAGAGGATCGGTGTTTACATCGAGATCTGGGAGTGAGTATTTGCCGCTGATAGAATTCTCCTACAACAATAGCTACCAGTCAACGATCGGGATGGCACCTTATGAGTTGCTTTATGGAAGAAGGTGTCGATCGCCGTTGCATTATGATGAGGTAGGAGAAAGGCAACTACTTGGAACTGAAGCTGTTAGAGGAGCTCATGATGTAGTAGCCCTGATTAGAAAGCGTATGCTCGCTGCTCAAAGCCGTTAGAAAAGTTATGCGGATGCCAAGCGGCGTGATGTGGAATTCAAAGTCGGAGATCAAGTTTTCTTAAGAATATCTCCTATGAAAGGTGTGAAGCGATTTGGGAAGAAAGGCAAACTTAGTCCTTGATTTATAGGTCCTTTTGAGATATTGGACAAAGTGGGAGCAATTGCATATAGATTAGCCCTACCGCCAGCTCTAGCAGATAGCCATAATGTATTCCACATCTCGATGCTGCATAGATATGTGTCAGACCCATCTCACGTCCTCAAGTACGATACGATAGCACTCCAGAAAGACTTGAGTTACGAGGAACGACCAGTTAGCATCCTAGATAGAGGGATGAAAGAATTACGATCTAAGAGTTTTCCGATAGTCAAGGTCCTATGGAGTAATAGTTTTGAACGGGAGGCAACGTGGGAGTTGGAGGAGGACATGTTAGCCTGGTATCCGGAATTGTTTGATAAGTAAATTTCGGGGACGAAATTCTTTGTAGTAGGGGAGAATTGTAGAGTCCCATAATTTACTTAGCTAGTTAGATAGTAGAGTAGTAGTAGTAGTAGTAGTAATAGCTAGTATTAGTTATATTATGTTCATTACAGTGGATTTTGGTTCAAGCCGAGACTTAGTTGGAAACTCCTAGCAATAGTTATGGATTTTATAAGTTTAACCTATAGTTTAAGAATATTAATTATAACATAAGGTTTGTTAATATTGCTGGTTATTAATATGATAATTATTATAACCTAAGGTTTAGATAGAGCCAATAAGAATATGACACTTGTCATGAGCATAGTTATTCCTAAGGTTTGGATAGAACCAATAGGAATATGACACTTGTCATATGTATGATTATTAAGGAATTATTATTTTAATGATAAAATAAGGGAAATATAAGATTTAGTCTTCACCAAAATTTTTTAGGAGCTTGACATTTGTCACAATTTTATTTATTTGTGATTTAGATAATTAAATAGATTTTTCGTAACTTTAAGGTACTGTAACTTCCGACCTATTTTTGACCCAGTTATGTTATGAATTTCGAAAAATAGTATCTCTAAAAAGTTGTAGATAATTTAATTAGATTTCTAACAGTATAAAGATATTCTAAATCAGAGTCCTACAGATCCATATATTTTAATTTTACTGTAGGTTAGTTTAGAGTTACGGGATTTAGGGAGTTAGAAGTTAGGATTCTATTTGATTAATTTTTTTGTTTTTAAAAATCAAGCTTTGTTGACCAAGTCCTAAGCCTTTGGCTGACGGATATTCAAATATTTTCAATTAAATTCATTATTTTTATTCAAAGCCAAAAAGAAGATTTTTATTCCTAGAACTCTATAAATAGGACCTAGCACCAAGCCTTTTCATTCATTCTTCAAGCCTTGATCAGAGCCTTCTAGGTGCTAGTGAGACTATAGAGTGATAAACACTTGGGTTGGGGTTATAAGCTTTGTCATTCTAAGCTTATTAGACACTTGGGAAGTAAGGTTCATGGAGTGTATTTTGGTTTCGAGGTGTAGTTCGGTCATAGCAATTTCAAAGGTATTCCTATTCTTAGTTCCTTTTCTGTATTGTTCTTATAGTTTTTCTACTCAAATCCTAACTCGTATTCTCTAATTATTGGTTAGGCATCTAAGATCTTGAACGTAAGATTCTTATTGGTAAGTATCTTTTCGATGGTGTAGTTCATTCTTTCCATTTTTTTCTTTAGTATACTCACCTCTCTATTATGGTTTTTAAGAGAGTGTTCCAAAGTCCCGATCTTGTTCTCATATCCCGGTTTTTGGTAAGGAAAATAGGATAGATCTTGTATGTTTGTATGATATGTTATGCTATGTTTATGCTATAATAAGTATATGTATGCTATGTTTTGTAGTCCTTGGGCATTGACTTGTTTAGATAACAAGCCCCAAGATTATGTTTTTAGTCGCTTGGGCATATGACTTGCTTAGATAGCAAGCCCCATGATTAGTTTATCATTTTCATGGTTTAGAGTTATGGTTTACCTTACCTCAGATATAAGACAGGGGACCTAGATGGGTTATCATATACTACCATGTGATCTAACCTACCTCATATATTAGACAGGGGACCTAGATGGTTTATCACATGCCATGTTAATGAGTTAATGGCCATTAATATTGTAGTCCTATATGATATACGTTTTTATAGTCATATGTTTTTAGTGTATGCTTATGATTTATTATGTATGTTTTAGATAATATTATGTTTTATAGTATATGATGTAGTTTTATGCTGATGATATATGATGTATGTTTTTAGTAGGTTTTCCTTGCTGGGCATTAGGCTCATTCCTTTATTTTTTAGTGTGATGCAGGAAAATGAATATGGAAGGCGTAAGGATTTTTGGTAGCTTGGCTTGTGTGTTGAGGATGGATGGAATGTGTGGACTGCGTGTCGATTGAGGATGAAGTTATTTATTTGTAGTCTTTTAAATCATGTTTTTTCCGCATTTAGTTTTGTAAATAATTTTCTTTAGTTTAAAATTATGTTTTATGTTTTAAACAATGGGTACCCATGCCATATTTTCTATTATTATGTATTTGATACAATATTTCGAGATTTAATAAAGTTATATTATTTCTTGTGTTTCTTTCCCAAAATAGTTGCTATGTATAGTAGATCTAATGGTCCAAAGTCTTAGAAATAGTTGGGTCATTACAGTTGGTCTACACCATTCCCGGCTCTTGCCGATCATTCACATAATTGCACTCATAGCATAATAAACAAGTACAAAATACTAACTAATACAATCAAAGGGGCTACGCCCAACAACTCAAACACATTGGGCTCAGCCCTGCATACAAGCTCTATGAGAACAAGGGTTTTCTTACCTGAGTCCCGAGCACCGATGTCCCGAGCACAGTCCTCTAACTTGAGGTTCCCCGAAATCCTAGTCACAACACATTAAAAATATCCACCCATCAAGTTCTAATCCAATAAATAACTTTGAGCCATAACCCTAACCTCCGGGACCTTGAATTCTATCAATCCGGGTGATAAAATCCATCCCGAGCCTTAACTATTAAGTTCCCAAGCCTAAACACCCTTAAAAACACAAGCTGGCACTAAGAGCCACAACCCTACCCACAAGCACTACGGGTAGCCTCGAAACAGAGGCTAGCACCTCACTGACACCCATACGGGCCGCGGCGCGCATGAAGCTTCTCGACCTCCCATGGCCGCGCGCGCACACGGGCCGCGGCGCGCCCCTCCTAGGGCCGCGGCCCTCACCTCCAAACCCAGATTTCTCACCCTTTTTCCTGCGTTTTCTTCAAACCAATTCACCAAAAACCAAGCTAACAACTCTAGATAATCACCACAAGATTCTAGCCCAGTTTTAACATCAAAACCTATCAAGAACCAGCCCCCAAAACTCAGCTTAATAATCAAAACTGTCCTACAACCCATACCATGCATACTCAAAGAGAACCAGCAGAAATTCCAAACTTAAACTTTGAAATTAGAACTTACCTCTGCTGGATTGAACCTCAGAACCAACTCCCTATGCTCCAAGCTTCACTCTCCCTAAAGCCTCAGCTGAATTCCCTTAGCTTCTAGCTAACTTCACCAACTTTTCCCTTAAGCCTCCAAAGGAAGAAAACCACTTCAAGAGAGAGAAGAGAAGTGAGTCAGTTTCCTGAGTGTTCTATATAATTCTAAGGTTTGTTTTATTCAACTTAAGTCTATGTGGTTACCTCAAGGCTCGGGGTACCAAAACGTCTCCGAGGGCAAAATGGTAAAATTCCCAATATTCCCTCCTAGACATTCTATCCTCAAATATATCTCTAAATATTTATTTTCACAACCCGATAACCCCATAACACATCTAAAACCCCAAACTACCCCTTGACTCGCCCCGAGTCGGAATCTCATCCCTGTTGTGACTTCTTGGCTAACCGCTCCCCAGGACTGTCTCAGATCGTGCTGCACAGTCATATCACATATATATAGCATTTATCACATATATACCCCTAATATCCAGACGGGGCCCACATGCACATTTAACTCAAATAAACATGCATCATTATCATGTATTCACGTAAATCCACATATTAACATATTAAATCATTTATTGCCCTCCAGGCACACCAATCAAGGCCCTAAGCCCAATTAGCAAATTCGGGTCGTTACAAAAAGGGTGTCACAAAAGGTGACCAAAAATGGTGTTATGAATGTTTTATGAATGTAATTAGCTAGATTTTTTGTGTTCCTGAATGAACTCTTGTTATCAGATAAGTATGGATGTGTTTGTGTTTGCTTATCCTAGTGCTGCAACATTATTAAATGCGGACATGCCTAAGATTCTGGCCAACAGGATGTTAGGTGAATTATGGCCCAAAGGGTGTCATGGAAGTGACCAAAAGGGAGTCACATGTGATCATTGGACAATAGGGGAGCCAAGATCTTATGTTGCATGCTTATGATTATGTTGCTTATGATCTTACGTTGTTTATGCTCATGTTACAAATGATCTTATGGTTATGATTACGATCTTATAATGTACGATTATGCTTATGTCACAAATAGTCTCAAGTTTATGATTATGACCTTTGTTGATAGTGACTGTTGTAAGAAAGGTGTGTTAAGAATGTATGAGATATGTCGTTTATGCTTGTATGTCTTGTTAGTACTTCCTTACTAGGCTTTTAGCTCACCCCTTTACTTTCCCTCTTGTAGGTAAACACTGGGTAGATTTGTTTGGCACACATGGTGAGTTGAGTCACTTTTCCATAAGTATGTATGTATGCTGCGGGGAGCCATTGAGCGAGAAAATGATCCGGAATGCCATAGTTTCTTAAAGTCTTTCATTATATCAGTGGGATGTAATTATTTATTTTTAAGACTGCATCAAATTCTCTTTTGTTTTGAACATTGGATCCAAACTTTGCATCTATTTTAAATAAAGACTCACTGTATTTTCAGCCAGATTATGTAATATATGATGTTATTATTAATATTAGCATTTTAATTGAGATAGGAAATTAGGGGCATTATATATTGGTATAATAGATGGTCGTTTAACTCTTGGCTTCATGGAATCCCTCAACATACATACTGGAGACTGGGAAAAAGACTTAACTCACCGTGTCGTAAGTTGTGTTGTTTTCTGTTTATTTTGTTAGCATTAAAATAGTAGTTTTATTTCATTAGTCCTTTTAGATGTAGAGCCACTAAGAATTAGATGCACTCTTTTCTCATGATTGAATCCATTTGGACTTCAGAATTCCATCATGTCAACTAGAGGAGGAGTAAGGGACAGAGAGAGAGAGAGATAAGTTGGCCGAGGAAGAGGAAGGGGCAGGGGTCATGGTGCGGCCGCTAACCAGAACATGGTTGGCATCCCTGAAGACCAAATACCTCCCATGGCTGACATTCCTAAGGTGCATGTAGTGATCCATTTTTTTTATTATTATTTGTTAGGTTTTATTTTAGTTGTTTGATTATTAGAAAATAATTGAATAGTTTATTTTGTGTGAATTAAGATTTAAATTTATTTATTTGGAATAATTGTGTAATGTTTGTTTTATTGTTAGTGTTACAATTTTATTAGGCGTGACAAAATTATGTGATTAGATAAGGTTGCATTTTTTATTAAATATGTGTGTGTGCCGAAATTATATGTGTGTGCAAATTTGTTTTATTTCTTTTAAATTAAGAAGATAAAAGGGAAAGGAAAATGGGTTGCCATAAGTTGGGATAAAATGACTTAATCTTTTGGATTGTGTTTACATGTAGATAAGGTTTAAGTGAGGTGTAAGGAGAGGAAATGGTGAGATTTAACTTATTTTGTGAAATAGGATTTGAGATTTTCACACTTTGGTTTCTTCCTTAGGGTTAGGTCACTAGAACATTATAAATAGAAGACATGTAAAATTTGGGGAACCATTTTGGTGGCTGCCGTATTATTGAGAGAAAGAGGGAGAGGAGAGCATGAAAAAAAAGAGAAATAAAAAGAGAGAAAGAATGAGAAGAGGAAAGGGGTTTCAAGAATCTCTAGGTATGTGTTCTTATCTTGATTTTGGTTTGGTTTGATCCTATAATATTAGGTTTCTTCTTCTCAATTCTAAGAATTTTGTTTATCTTTTCTTTTGGTGGTGTATTTCGAAATCCTTAGGTGCCTAAGGACTGATTTGCTTTGTGTTCTTGAACACTACCAACGAGGTAATGAGATTCCCTATCCTTTTATTGATTTGATATTGATTTAATTCTTGTTTATGGTCATGGATTATTATTTGTTGTTTTGAGAAAATATGTCTAAGTTTAATCATATGGTTTGATGAATATATGTATGGTGATGATCTCTTGATTAGAAGCATGATTAAGTATATTAAAATTTTGGAAACAAGAGTACTTATTTATGTAGGCTTCGGCCTAGCATCATGGTATGATTTAAATTATTTTCTTTTGAGTTTTGATCTCATGTTTCTTGATTAAGGGATATGGTGTAATATTTGAGCATAAAGAATATGAGCATGAGGAAATATGATGTATAAATATTGTTATGTATTGTAGAAAAAACATGGTAGTATGGTGTTGTTGTGTATCTCAAGAATATATGGAGTCTCATCACGAGGACACCAGAGGGCTTCAACATATCCTTCAATTGACAAAGGGTTCGAATACACACAAGTATTATTTGGAATAATGACATTGATATTCTATTCCTCCTCATCAAAATCAACCCCCTGCCTCTTGCTTAATCCTCCTCCTTCGATGACTTTTGAAGGAGCAGTACTCTTCGTGTACACGGGGTTCACTGAAGGCTCTACAGCCACCGATTGTCATTTCTTCTTACTCGTCGCTTTCCTAGATTTTTCCAAGACATCAAGACCGGAAGGAATTTTGAATGACATCTTTTTCTAATACTTTTTCGCCAGATTACGTTCTTCTTCTGTCGTATGGTTAAGAAGAGTAAACTTGTACCAATTAATTCTAAAACTCGCTTCAACAAATAAGTGGGAATTCGACCATTCAGTCTTATAAGGAGATTACCTTCACTCCGCCCCTCGACTTTGCTCCAAAGAAAATTGGAAGTCAAATTTGATTCCTTCAACAAGTTCTTCCAACTTCGCTTTTCAGGGATAGCTAAAATTTTCCTCAAATTCTTGTCACTATCATACGACAGAGCAGGAAGTGTCGTCAATTCTTTATCTACAAAAAAGAAAAACACAAACATTAGAATTTCAATTGGTTGAAAACAAAAGACATGAGAAAAAATAGGTAAGATAATCTAGCACACGAAACCTACCAAATACCCTCCAACTAGTAGGAAATTGATCGGCTCCAAGCATGAACATGTCCTCTCCATGGAAGAAACAATGATAATCCTTCCATCCTATGTCATTAGATTTTATATTACAAACCAAGGACTCTTCTTCATTACGAGACACAAAACTATATCTGTAACCTCCCAAATTTGCTAATAAGGCTTAGGGTCTTGATTAGCGCACTTGGAGGGCAATAACTGATTTAATTATATTAATAAATGAATTTGATGATTATGTGATTAGAAATGCATGTTTAGGTGAATTCAATATGCATGTGAGCCCCATTTGGCTATTAGGGGCATATTTGTAATTTTAGCCCGTTGAAGGCATAAATGCAATATTTGTGTATATTGTGATTGATACCACGTGTGAGTTGTGATATATTTGTGATGCACGATCTGAGACGGTCCTAGGGAGCAGTTTAGCTAAAAGTCACAACGAGGTCAAATACTCGACTCGGGAGGAGCCTAGGGGTATTTTGGGAATGTAATATGTGTTTTGGATTTACTGAGTAACGGGTAGTAGTTTAGTAATGATTTGAACATGTTTGGGGACTTAACGAGATATAGGAATATTTATAGGAATATTTGGGGACTTAACGGGATATGGAAAATGACTAAATTTCCCTTCGGTTACTTAAGGATTGAGGATAAGTTTAAGGGATATTTTAGACCTTTGGCAAGGGATAAGATTATATATAGGCATCTGTGATTCTAGGGTATGGTAGAAGGAATTAGAAAGGAAGAAACAAAAATAAATTTTCATCTATTTTCCTCTCTATCTCTTTGTTCTCCCTCTCCCTCTCATGGTGTTTGAGAATTTGGTGAAGCTTTGTGGATTTTAGACTAAGGGACTGAAGGATTGAGGGCTTGAAGTGTATAGGAATTGCTCAGGCCGAATCTGTAATGGGGGTAAGCTCTTAAACTTGGTTTTGTTGTTGAATTCTCTTAGAAATATAGGCTTGCATGGAAATGAGTTCTAAGTATGATCTTGGATGTTTGCTGAGTTTATGGGGTTGTTTATGTACTTATTGTGTTAACTAGGATATGTAGACGAGGAATCTAGGATCAATTATGAGTTTTATTGATGTTTGAGTTATGAAAATTGGGGTTTAGGCTCAAGGAAAACGCATGAAAGGCTCGATAGGCTTGTTTCCCTCTCTTCCATGGCGAAGAGGAAGAAATCAGCAAGGAAGCCTGTTACTCGCTCGGTTTCGCAGAGCTTGCCTTCAATCCAAGAAGAGTCTATGCTGAAACGATCTGTTGATGAGGAAATATTGATGGATGGTCACAAATAGAAGTCTGATTTGCCCCATTCTGCTGAAGAGAGGGGTTTGACGGAAGATGATCTAAACCAGAACGTTGAGGTTGCGACTGCTAGAAAGGCTTCTTCGTCAAGCTGGGCAGACTCAATGGAGGCACGAGATTTTCAAGCTTCAGCCCAAAGCCATTGGCAACATTTCAATTCGGGTAATCTCTATTTTTCTGATCAAAATCTTGCATATACTGAGCCGTTGTTTAAGGATGGTAAGAAAATTGCTCAAGTTGATGTTGAGGAAGTCAAATGCCAGTTGGCCAATTGGAGTTCTGCTGTCATTTGCATGGTTCTTGGAGCTAACCCGCCCATGGCTGTGTTTGAAGGGTTTATCAAAAGGGTATGGGGTCATTTAGGGATTGGACAAATAGTCAGGATGACAATGGGACTGACTATGGTTAAGTTCAATGATGATGCTACAAGAGATCATGTGTTGGAAACTGGAATCCTTCACTTTGATAGGAAACCAGTGATAATTCGGCCATGGTATTCAGATTTGAGTGCTATTCGAATGATTCATTCAGTTCCACTTTGGATCCGATTACAAGATCTTGGTCTTCAATATTGGGGAAGCAAATGCCTTAGTGCTATTGTTAGTACTATAGGCAAGCCAATCATGGTGGACAAGTTTACTCGTGAACGTTCTAGAGTTCAGTTTGCTAGGATCATGGTGGAGATGGAAATCACAGATAATCTGCCTAGGACAATACAATATTTGAATGAGCATGGTCAGTTAATAGAACAAGGGGTAGAATATGAATGGTTACCCGTGAAGTGCAAAACATGTGCGGGATTTGGCCACTCTATGGCTGACTGCCGTAAGGAGCAGAAAGATCAGGGGATTAAGAGGGACTTTCCTTCAAAGAATTCCACTGTGACAGGGAAAGACAAGGGTGAGGAAGGTGATATTCTTTCTGCTGGAACTCCTTCTTCAAAAAAGAGTAGTTTCAATGAGAGAATGGTTGCTGGTAAGCCTAATCTTATTACTGAGGACCCGCCAGCTGAAACTGACCAGATTGTGTCTAAAATAGATTGGCAATCTCCTAAGAAAGTGGTGTATAAGCAGGGGAGAGCAGAGAGTAGAAAGCAGAGGGATAATTCAGGTTTAGTTGAATCGGGTCAGCCTCAGTCCAATTATTTTGTGGTTCTTCAAGATCAGATAGAGAGAGGAAAAGGAGGTTTAAGTGATCCTAGCTCATCTCATGGATAACTGTAATGTCGTGAGCTGGAACTTAAGGGGTTTGAATGGTCTGAAGAAGCAGGTTGAAGTTTTGAATCTTTGTAGTAAGAATAAAGTTGGAGTGGGTGCTCTTTTGGAAACAAAAATGAGGGGGTCAAAAGTTACTGAGATGATGTCTAATAAGTTTTTGAATTGGGATTACTACTCTAGTTCAATTACTGAAGGAAGAATTTTAATAATTTGGAGAAGGGTCTTTCTTAAGGTCACTGTGGTTGAAGAAACAAGTCAGTTTGTTCACTGTCAAGTTAGAATGGCTGGTATGAATTTTCCTTTTAGTGTTACTTTTGTCTATGGGTGTAACATAGAGGAAAGGAAGATCTTATGGAAAAACTTACCTAAGAGTTCAGCTGATGCTTGGGTAATGTTGGGAGACTTTAATGCAGTGTTTAAAACCAAAGATAGGGACGGAGGAAAGCCTGTGTCTAAAGCTGAGTTATTCGACTCTTCTCAATGGTTAGCTAGTTCTCATCTTGATGTACTTAATCATACGGGTTCTTTTTTTACCTGGACGAATAATCAAGATGGCCATGCTCGAATCTATTATAAGATTGATCATGTGTTTGCTAATGAGAAATGGCTGGATATATTTCCTAATTCCACAGCAATGTTCAAATGGGAAACAGTCTCGGATCATTGCTCCTGCACTATATCTATTCAAACCATAGAGCTCTTGGGTGTCAAATTATTTAGGTTTTATAATTTCTGGGCTGACCATAACTATTTCAAAGATATGGTTCTTGATAGCTGGAGTAATCCTTCTCAGGGGTTTGGTTTAAAGGCCATTTACCTTAAGACCTTGCGGCTTAAACATCAGCTGAAAAAGTTTAATAGGGATCATATAGGAGATATTGGAATTCAATTTCAGAAGGCAAAAGTTGAGTTTCAGGATGTCCGTCTCCTTGCTCAGCAATTCCCAAAAGATTTAACTCTCCAAGTTATTGTCAAGAATGCTGCTGAAACTTACAGTAGGCAGGAACAGATGTATCACAGCTTTCTGACTCAGAGAAGTAAGATAGATTGGCTTAGGAAGGGAGACTCGAATACAGCCTATTTCCATGCATGCTTGAAGAAACGAAAAGCAAAGAATAGAATAGCTTCATTTATTACTAAGCAGGGCAATTTGGTGGACAATTTCTCTGAAGTGGTTGCTCATTTTTTGAACCACTTCAAGAGTATTATGGGTAGGCCTAGTTTAGCCAAGAAGAATATTAATGTCCACTGTGTAGAGTTGGGTCCCAAACTCAATATAAACCAGCAGCTATCCTTGTTGAAGCCGTTTTCTCATCAGGAAATTAGAGCAGCTTTATTCAGTATTCCTAGTATAAAATCCCCGGGCCCCGATGGATTTGGCTCCGTTTTTTTCAAAGTCACGTGGCAGGAGATTGGAACTGAAGTATGTAAAGCTATAAGTCAGTTTTTTGAAACAGGCAGAATACCTGAGGAGCTTCTTGATACAACTTTATCACTGGTTCCCAAATGTGAGAACCCTTCTAGGGCTGTGGATTATAGGCCGATAGCTTGTTGCTCTACCCTTTATAAATGTATCTCTAAGCTGATCTGTTATCGCTTAGCTAAGGTACTTCCCATCTTGGTTCAATCTAATCAGGGTGCATTTTAAAAGGCAGATCAATAGCTCACAACATAATGATTTTTCAAGATCTTATTAAGAACTATGGGAGATCAACTACCTCCCCAAGGTGTGCTATTAAAATTGATATTAGCAAAGCCTATGACACAGTTGATTGGTGGTTTATTGAAGATCTTTTAATAGCGTTGTGTTTCCCTGA
Source organism: Humulus lupulus (assembly GCF_963169125.1). Lineage (NCBI taxonomy): Eukaryota > Viridiplantae > Streptophyta > Magnoliopsida > Rosales > Cannabaceae > Humulus > Humulus lupulus. The sequence continues at coordinate 215,604,611 of NC_084793.1, forward strand.
TAGATTTATCAAATGGATAATGACCTGCCTGAAAAACACCTCTTACTTACTGCTCATGAATGACAGGGTTCAAGAAAAATTTAAGGGTGAAAAGGGGCTTAGGCAAGGGGATCCTTTGTCTCCCCTTTTATTTGTTTTAATCATTGAGTATCTCACTCAGAGGCTTCAAATGGCTGCTCTTGACTCGTCTTTTAGATACCATCCGATGTGTAAAAGTTTGAATTTGATAAGCCTTTGTTTTGCGGATGATTTACTCTTATTTTGTAAAGGTTCTGTGGCTTCAGTTTGAGTGCTAAAGAATGCCCTTGAGAATTTTAGCTCTGTTTCTGGGCTAGAAGTAAATACCAGCAAGTCTCATGTGTACTTTGGAGGGGTTTCAGCTGATGACAGGAAGAGGCTAGCTGCTGAGTTGCACCTGGCTGGAGGTAGTTTTCCCCTTAAATATCTTGGGATCCCTATGAGGCCAACAAAATGGACGCATGAAGATTGTGACATCATTATTCAAAAATTTAGAATGCGAGTGCATGTGAGTGCATGGTTAGTAGTGATAGACTTGTGTGCTTGTGTGTGTACATGTACATAGTATGCCTGGTAAGCATGCAATAGATTACCATGCATTAAGATCACATAAAGGGAATATTAATAATTTCCCTATATTTTTTTTTTAATTTATGAAAAAGAAAATTCTAGAATAATTGTGTTCACACAAGTGAGAATTTGATAAGCAAAATGTGTAGAGAGAGAGAGAGTGTGTGTGTGTTTTGTGTGAGTGTAGGGCAAGGAGAGAGGAAATTTCCTTAATTATGTTTTGACATCTTTTTCTACATTTTATTAAAAAGAAAGATAAGAATATGGGTGATTTTATGTGATTTCCTTTTATTGGTTGTGTTGTAACTTTTAGAGTAAGTATAAGTTTGATTTAGAATGTGTGAGTAGGCCTTGGTGGCCAATTAGAGAGGGAGAGAGAAGGGGAAGGGGGTTTCGGTCAACTAGGGTGAGTGTGGCCTTAGTTTTCTTTTTCAGTTTATTGACACATCTCTATTATTTGCCACCATTCTTCTCATTTAATCCCAAGATAGAAATCAAGGAAATTTGACACTTGGAACCTTCCCTTTCCCATTAACTTAGGGTTTGGCCATTAGGGCCTTTATAAAAATAAAGATAACTTAGGGGTTATCATTTTGTTGGTTCTCGAGCATAGATAGAGAGAGAGAGAGAGCACGAGAAAGAGAGAAAGAAAGAAGGAGAATAGGATTTCAAAAATCCCTAGGTAAGAACCTAGCTTTGTGCTTTGAATCCTCTAAGTTCATCTTCCCATCTTCTTGATTCTAAGAATTTCTTTTTCTTTTATGTGGTGTGTTTCAAAATTCCTAAGGTTCCAAAGGATTGATCAATCTTGTGTTTGTGATCACTATCAAAAGAGGTAATGGGAATTCCTAGTGTTTTTGTTGTTTTGTTGTTTTGATGTTGTTATTTTCTTTTTTATGACTTTGAAAGGTTGTTTTTTGTTTTGAGAAGGCATGTTTATGATGTATTATGATATATTGATTTTGGTAGTCTTGATGGGCTTGCTTTGATGATGGGTTTTGGTCAAGCATGTGTAGAGGTTCTAGTATATATTTTTATAAGATTGCTATGTTGAATACATGTTTTAGGGTTATTGTTATTTCTTTTGAATTTTGATAATCATGTTTATGGATTTGAGTGGATGGCTATTCTTTTTTTAATAGAAGCATGATAAGTTTTGTGGTATATTTTTGTTATTGGCACTAAGCATGTTTTGGCTTATGCATGTTATTGGTACTAATTCTCTTAATGATTTGAATAAATAAGCATGATGAGTTTGAATGATAAATCTTGCTATTGAACTCTATGTGTATCTCAGCTATGGCATATATTAGGCTTTAGGTTCCCTTATTTTATTTAGATTATGAGAATGAAAAGTTGTTGTAATAAGGAGCATCTTAGGATTTCCATTAATATTATAATAAATTACATTTGAGTTCAATGTTGATTATATTGTAATGCTTGGTCTTGAATATATTAAAGTGTATGTTTGAGTTAGGAAGCATGGTAGTTGTACGCCCTAATTCTCCACGGGTTATTAGCGAGCTGAGGTATGGCATAATTATATATCAGCCACGTGGATGACATGTATCCGGAGCTGCTGTTACCAGGTGCCACCTCTTTAGCTCGAGGTTACCAAAGGCTTACTAAGGAGTCGGGTCAGAAGTATGGACACCGCAGGCTAAGAAGACATCCAGCTCAAGGTACGAGCTTGAGTTGGTAGCTATGACCCCTTATAAAGTCAACCACGCAATATAAACGTGCATATATCAGACATCACGTGTATGATATATCCCTGAATTCTCAAACACGCAGCATAAACGTGTGTGTTCAAGCACCCACGACTGGGTTGGGCCGTGCGGCCCATTATCCCCCTTACCTATTGATTAGACCGCACTTCATTCGTCAAGTTTTAGGAATTAATCATGAATGTCACAGAAGTGACATGATGGGTAAGAAGGTCACGGGATGGCCCCCCTTGCCAACCCCCAGGTGCCCTCTCCTATAAATATGGAGACCCTGGGAGTTGCAAAGGGTTCGATTCTATTGTGTAAAGAAATATCCTGTAAAGAATACCAGAAATCTAGCAATAATATTGGCTGGTAGAGTAGAAGGATTTTAACCTTTGAACTACCTAAAAAAGTATTCGTATCACCATTTTATTTTAAGATCATTCATCTGTTACGGTTCGTTACTTAGCACTAATCCCATTCTCTTATTCTATTAATTACCTGTTGGCGAAGAACCGCATCAACAATTTGGTGCTTTCATTGAGAGCTTGTTAGATTGGTGCTATCGCAAATACCTAACCATGGTGGTCACTCACTCAAGACATGGTAACGAGGCGGACCAACATGATGGGCAGGAGGCCCATCATGCCGTCATCTCCGATGATCAGAACCCAGAGGTTCAACAGTGGCTGGGCAAGCAGCTAATAGGCCGAGATGACACTGGAAGTTCGGCTCCCCGGCCACCTAATCCGAACCCAGATTTCTATACGGCGGTAGAAATGGAGAATGCACAGCTGAGGAGTCAGCTGGCGAAAGCTAACCGGCAGATTCAAGAGGTTTTGGCCCGACTACCCCCTCTTACAACCGACGCTAACGTCGGAAAGAGGAAAGGCGAGACTCATAAGTCCCGCCGGGGTAATCGGTCCAGGCCTAGCCGATCGGCCAGACCCTCGACATCCAACTCTACTCCCACATCGCACCACCGGGAGACCACCTTTGAAGAACTACCTAGGGCCGAGCAGCAGTACAGCCGATCGGTTCGAACTTCAACTCCTAGCTCACTTCCACCCTCGAGTGCGCCCAGGAGGGCTCGAGGGAATTCGTGAAGGAGATCCGGGGAGGGCTCATAGTGACAGCCCGTCCCGGCCAGCCATCCTACACCCCGCTCAGAGCGCCGAGCATAGGACCCGAAGGTTGGCAGAGCCGAGCGGCCCCGACCTAACCTAATCTGCCCTGACGGGACCAGGATTGCATCCTCGGTCAAGCATCCTCCTTCACCGATAAGATATCCGTCTCCTCCTCAGTCAGTCCGAGATATTCCAGCTCATGGGAGCAGTAGGATAAATCCACCTTCTGCAGGGCCTTCCCATCGTAGCACGGCGCCCAGGGAAGTCCCGGATCCTCATCCCCAGAGGCGGGCCCCAAGTTTCTCAAATGGGAGCTATTGGACCGGAAGCCGTCGAAGTGACCTTTCTGGCGAAGACCTGAGCCAACTCTTGAGCTCGGCGCAAAGTCCTCAAGCCACCCCGAGGGACAACCTCCGAGATCGTCTAAACTCTCAAAGAGGAAACCCGGTGGGAAACGGCAGCCGTGCTCGCCCAAGGGAAGACCTGTCCGAGGTACGTGACAGCGGGAACGTCCCATATAGCCTATCTCAAGAGAGGAGGGACAATAACCCGCCAAATGCGTACAATGGATCCAGAGCTATGGAACAGCCCTGGAACAACCAAGGAAATCAAGACAAAACCCTTGAGCGCCTGGCTCAGATGGAGGAGTTGATGAGGAAGCTCCTATCAGAAAAAGAAAAAGACGACTATGATTCAGGGAACGAACTTGAGTTCTTCGCCCCCAGCATAGCCGCAACGGCATATCCGCATGGTTTCCATATCAACGGAGACGGAGATCCGTCAGATCACCTGGGTATGTTCAATACCCTGATGATGGCCCACAACATTGGCCCTGAGCTGAGGTGTTTAATATGTCCCTCCACCTTGACTGGGCCGACCAGATAGTGGTTCAAACAGAGTAAGAAATAGTCAATCAGCTCGTGGAAAACTGTCTCTACTGACTTCAAAAAAGCATTTCGAGCTTCCCAGGTTGCCCGCGTCAAGGCCGACACCCTGGCAAACGTGAGGCAGCAGCCTGACGAGCTTCTGAAGGCTTACCTGAGCAGATTCGCGAACGTCACTTCTCAGGCCAGAGACGCAGATGACAGCTCCAAGCTCATGGCTTTGAGGACTAGAATCCTCGTCGGAGGGGGACTCTGGAAAGAAATACAAAGGAAGGGAGTCAGTACCGTAAATGAATTCCTAAATAGGGCCCATGGGTGGATCAACCTGGAGGAGGTGCAAGCCTCAGCTGCAGGGACCAGCCAGGTCTCTGAACAGCCCGCTGGAGTGGGAATGGAGGTTGTGACAGCGACCCAGACCGTTGCATAGAATAACCAGTTTGGTGGAGGCAAGAGAGAGGGGAACAGCGAGGGCAACCAGCACGGCCCAAAGAAGAACAGGTCCGTAGAAAAATTTAAGCCGGTCTACGCGACTTATACGGAGCTCACCCACTCTAGGGAGAACATCTTCCAAGAAAATTCTGCTCGCCTCCCCTAGAAGAAGCCGGAGCCGTTAAAGCACCAGAAGGAAAAGCGAGACCCTTCCAAGTTCTGTCGGTTCCACAACGGCATTGGCCACAATACCGATGATTGTAGGCACCTAAAGGAGGAGATTGAAACCTTCATCAGAGCCAGACCTTTGGCTCAGTATGCGCAAAATAGAGTTCCCGCAGGCCATCCAGCTCCGGAAGTCCCGGTCGGTCAGCCCGGGTCTTGGGTAGATCAGGACGTCCCTCCTCCCGTGATAGGAGGAGCGATCTCCACGATCTCTAGGGGTCCCCATCTGGCTAGCACGAGTAGAGGTGCCCAAAAGAGATACGTCAATGAACTTAAAGCTCATAATGGAGTGGAGTTTGTCCCCGAGCAGCATCTACCAAAGCAGCGGCGATTGGAAAGGCAACCAATCATATTTACTGAAGAAGATGCCAACCACGTCCAGTTCCCTCATAATGACCCTCTAGTCGTAGCACTGCAGCTCACCAATCGGAGGGTTAGGAGAGTGCTGGTCGATAATGGAAGCTCGGTAAACCTACTAATCCGGTCCCCGCTAGAGAAGATGGGTTTATCTGTCACTGAGCTGAAAGCAACCTCCATGATGCTTTATGGTTTTTCTGGAGAAGGATCGGTGGCAATAGGGACGATCGAGCTAGTGATCACCTTGGGAGAGGGACCTCGGACAGTATCGAAACTCCTCGAGTTTGTGGTCATTGATTGTCCCGCCGCATACAATGCCATTTTGGGTCGACCTACACTTATAGCGTTTGAAGTTGTTACCTCCATCCGCAACCTTGCACTGAAATTCCCCTCTTCCACGGGGATATGCATAGTCCGTGGCGATCAACTTGCTGCCAGGGAATGCTACAGCATTTCCATGAAGGGAAAAGTAAAACCCGGGCAGTTAACGATGACCGTCCAGAGTGGAAATGAGGAATCTCAGGAACCTTTGCCTAATCCCAAGATTGAAAAACCTCAGAGTGCCGGAGGGGAAAATATCGTCTTAAGTGATGATATTGACCCCAGAGTAGGCAAGGATAAGTCTGAGCTCCAAGCTATTGAAGATCTCGAGAAGGTAAATATCGATCCACAGAATCCCTCGCGGATGGTTAAGCTCGGGAAAAACCTATGTGGCGAGAGGAAGGCGGAGATGATGAAATTCCTGCAGGAGAACCTGGACGTGTTCGCATGGTCTCACGAAGACATGGTGGGAATCAGCCCGAGTGTCATCATGCACACCCTTCATTTGGATAAGAGCGTGCCAGCGAAATCCCAGAAACAGAGGCGCCTAGGAACAACCCAAGTTAAAGCCCTAGAAGAGGAAGTAGCCCGGCTTAAAAAGTACGGCTTTATCCGCGAAGCTAAGTTCCTGGTCTGGGTCACTAATCTTGTGTTGGTCCCGAAGCCCACGGGAAATGGCGGACCTGCATCGACTTCTCTGATCTGAATAAAGCTTGCCCCAAAGACTATTTTCCCTTGCCAAGGATCGACCAATTGGTAGACGCCACGGCGGGGCACGAGCTCGTGTCCTTTATGGATGCGTTTTCGGGCTATAATTAGATCGCCATGAATCCAGCGAACCAGGAGCACACTAGCTTCATGACCCCAACTAACGTCTATTGTTACAAGGTCATGTCGTTCGGGCTGAAGAACACCGGTGCTGCATACCAGAGATTGGTGAACAGGATGTTTGCCGACCAGATCGAGAAGAACATGGAGGTGTACGTTGATGACATGTTGGTCAAGTCGAAAATTGCCGATAACCATGTTTCTGACCTAGGAGAATGCTTCAAGATACTAAGAGAATACGGCATGAGGCTTAACCCGCAGAAGTGCACTTTCGAGGTCGCATCTGGAAAATTCCTGGGTTTCATTGTCAACACTAGAGGAATCGAGGCGAACCCCGATAAGATCAGGTCGTTGCTCGAGCTGCCCTCACCTCGGTCGCGAAAGGACGTTCAAGGCCTGACAGGAAGGGTGGCAGCCCTTAATCGATTTATTTCTAAATCCACCGACAAGTGCCTGCCATTCTACAACTTGCTCCGGGGGAATAAGAAGTTTGAATGGACAGAGGAGTGCAAACGTGCCTTCCTCGACCTGAAAGCACATCTAGCCGAGCCACCCGTATTGTCCAAACCAACGGCAGGAGAGCCTCTTTTCCTTTACCTAGCTGTCATAGAAAATACAACTAGTGTCGTATTGGTCCGAGAAGAAGACTTGGTTCAAAAACCAGTCTATTACATCAGCAAGAGGCTTCTCGGAGCTGAGTCCTGATATCCGATGATGGAAAAGATGGCTTTCTATCTCATCACGGCCTCCCAAAAACTCAAGCCGTATTTCCAATCCCACTCAATACATGTCATAATCGATCAACCTTTAAGGCAGGTTTTGCAGAAACCTGAAGCATCGGGACGTCTGTTGAAGTGGGCTATTGAGCTCAGCCAGTTCGAGATTTTGTACACTCCGCGAACTGGAATAAAAATCCAGGCCCTGGCTGATTTTGTGGCGGAATGCACAAGATTCCGAGAAGATCCTGTGGAAGATTCGCCCCAGGCCACCTCGGTCCAGGCGTCATGGAAGGTCTTCGTAGATGGCTCATCTAACGAGAATGGCTCTGGGGCTGGAATCATTTTGATATCCCCAGAAGGACATAGATTCCACTTGGCGTTGAGATTCGAATTCAAGGCTTCCAACAATGAGGCTGAATATGAAGCTTTACTGGCCGGGCTAAGGGTGGCCCGGGAGCTGAAGGCCAGCTTCTGTGTTTCAGCGATTCCCAGCTTGTGGTAAACCAAGTGCTAGGTGAATACCAAGCACGAGGAACCAAGATGGCTGCTTACCTGGCCAAGGTAAAAGTCAAGCTGTCTTCATTTGAACGGGGCTTAATCGAGTAGATACCTCGGGAGCAGAACGCCAACGCAGACACCCTCGCCAAGCTCGCTACCTCCGGGGAGACGGAGACTTTGGGGTTAGTATCGGTAGGGTTCTTGGAGAAACCAAGCATAGAAGAAGTCGGGGCGGAGGTCGAGATGATCGACGCCAAACCGACCTGGATGACCCCCATGCTCGAATATCTCACCGAAGGAAAGTTACCTGAAGAGTGTAATGACGCAAGGTAGGTACTGTACCAGGCTCCAAGGTATACGATGGTAGATGGTCTATTATACCTGCGTGGGCACTCCCTGCCTCTCCTGCGATGTGTTCTGCCAGGCGAAGCAAAGACCATTTTGCAAGAAGTGCATGAGGGTTTTTGCGGGGACCACACTGGGGGGCAAAGCTTGGCCCTGAAGATCTTAAGGCAAAGATATTACTGGCCCACTCTGTCGAAGGACTCAGCCTCTTACGTCAAGAAATGTGACAAGTGCCAACGATTCGCCACAGTTGCTTGAGCTCCCCCAGTCGAGCTGAAGATGGTCTCGTCCCCGTGGCCATTCGCGGTCTGGGGAATCGACTTGGTTGCGCCCTCCCTACTAGAAAAGGAGGGGTCCGTTACACGATGGTGGCTATCGACTACTTCACCAAGTGGGCTGAGGCAAAACCCTTGGCAACAATCACTTCCAAGAGAGTCCTCAACTTTGTGGTCAAAAGCATTATCTGTCGGTTCGGGCTGCCAAAGAAAATCGTATCAGACAATGGAACGCACTTTGATAGCTACCTCTTTACCGAATTCTGTGAGAGGTATGGCATTGTGAAAAGCTTCTCCTCCGTGGCCGATCCCCAGGAAAATGGGCAGGTCGAGGCCGTCAATAAGACACTAAAGGCGAGCCTTAAGAAGAGACTGGACGAAGCCAAAGGAGTCTGCCCAGAACAGCTCCCCTAGGCACTATGGGCATACCGGACCTCGCATCGAACTCCGACAGGTCATACTCCTTTCTCCCTAGCTTTCGGGAGTGAGGCAATCCTTCCTGTCGAGATAAAGGTATCTTCGCATAGAGTCCAGGCGTATGACCAGGACCGCAATCACGAACTGCTCTGCGCGTCCCTCGACCTGATTGATGAAAGGCGAGAAGATTCACAGCTCCAGCTCGCGCATTACCAGCAAAAAATCACTCGTTATTTCAACTCAAAGGTCAGAAAACGTGCCTTTAGCATTGGCGACTTGGTCCTCAGGAGAGTCTTTTTAGCCAGTAAGGACCCCAAAGACGAAGTATTGGGATCGAACTGGGAAGGGCCATACCAAGTAATGGAGGTCATAAAGAAAGGATCCTACAAGTTAGCTCGACTTAATGGAGAAGCAGTCCCACGAACTTGGAACGCAATCCATCTGAAGAAATATTATCAGTGATACCTTTGTAAGGCTTAGTCAGAAAGGCCATCTTGTATTTATTAAGTAATGAGAGTTAAATCTTTTTTCATTAGTGTATATTTGCGGATGTAATCTCAAGTAACCACGAAAGACCCTTTCCTAATTACTTGGGGGGCATATGGTGCCTGGATACAACCAGGTCACCTTAAAACTTAGAAGTTGATTCAAATTGATTGATCGGTGTTTTTCTTAAAAAGCACAAGATATTAATCAAGAATTAACGCGAACTAAGTTTCCAAATTAATGTCCTGGATGTAACCAGGTCCTAAAACTTAGAAGTTGATTCAAATTGATTGATCGGTGTTTTTCTTAAAAAGCACAAGATATTAATCAAAAATTAACGCGAACTAAGTTTCCAAATTGACGTCTTGGATGTAACCAGGTCCTAAAACTTAGAAGTTGATTCAAATTGATTGATCGGTGTTTTTCTTAAAAAGCACAAGATATTAATCGAGAATTAACGCGAACTAAGTTTCCAAATTAACGTCCTGGATGTAACCAAGTCCTAAAACTTAGAAGTTGATTCAAATTGATTGATCGGTGTTTTTCTTAAAAAGCACAAGATATTAATCAAGAATTAATGTGAACTAAGTATCCAAATTAACGTCCTGGATGTAACCAGGTCCTAAAACATAGAATTCAAATTGATTGATCATTGTTTTTCTTAAAAAGCACGAGATATTAATCGAAAACTAACGCGAACTAAGTTTTTAAATTAATGTCCAGGATGCGACTAGGACTTGTCTTAGAAGTTGGTTCAAAATTGATTAACATGTTTTTTCCTAGAAAAGCAAAAACTGTCAATCACAGCACCAAAAAAAACTAAGACTATTACCAAAATGCATAGAAACAAAAAGTTGATAAAACCAATTGTCTCGAGGTTAGAAAACCTAATAATACAAAGTTACAAAAAAAAAATGTTCGAATGGTAAAAAGAAAAGAGAAGTTCTAGGCCCCACCAGGCTGCTCTGATGAGGTCACCACCTCGCCCTCCTGCTCGGCGGCTGTGGAAGTCTCCCCAGTCTCGGAGGGCGCCTCTTGCTGAAGGCGAGCTTTGAACTTCTCCAGGAAGCTGTCCCATGCGTCCGCCCCCAGAAAGGAGAAGTCACCATCTGGATTGAAGACCCAGTAGTGGTACAGCATTGCCTCCATGGAGGAGCTGGAGGCTGCCCTCTCCGTTGCCAGGGCGGCCTTGGCCTCCTCGGCCTCAGCTTTCGCGGCGTCTAGTGCGGCCCAGGCGACCCTGGCCTCCTCGAGCTCAGTCCTCGCAGCGGCTAAGGCGGCCTTGGTAGCCTCGGCCTCCTGCAACTTAGGTCGAGATGCTTCGAGCTCAGCCTGCACAATCACCAGGGCATCCTTGGCATCCTGTTCCTGCTTTTGGGCAGTCTTAAGGGCGGCCAAAGCAGGCTGATGCTCGCCCCTCATATCATCGAGCCTGGCCCTTGATCGGGATATGCTCCAGTGAAGAGCCAAAGCACCCTGCAAGACCAAAAGATAATAAGGCAACTGCCTTAGAGGAAAAAACAAACATGTGATGCATACGAGCAAGGAATACCAATGGCAAGGCCAACTTACCGTGAGAGCCATCCCCAGCGAAGACTCCATCACGTTCTCCGGGCTCCTTGTCTCGATTGCCCGCAGGTCCCTCTCGGCGGCATTGTAATAGTGGTCCACGGTGTAGCTTGCCGTCTCATAGACCGTCCCCCGAAAGACGTCGGGGATCTTCTCCAAAGCCTGGGGGTTCACCGGGACGCGCACCTCGGGGGTTGTGGTTGACAAGGTCCCGAGGGGCACCTCCATTTCCCGAACAGGGGCGGGAGATCGCGGGGGAGGCGGAGCCATCTTCATTGCAGGAGGGGGTGGAGGCACTTTCTCCTGAGCTGCCGGAGCCTAGTTTTTCCCCTTCACAGGGGACTTGGAGGTACTCCCGATAGCCTTCTTCGCCAGCTGAAGCTTTTTTACCATGGGCCCGGAGGCCCCAGAGGAATGTTGGAAAAGCTTATACAGGATCTTTATTTATTTTCATGTATATCTAATATTAAACAAATTAATACGAGATAGCCTAAAACATGTTTCTAAAATTGAATTCAAAGAGAAACAAAGAATAGAATACTTACAGTATAAGCAGCGGAATTAAAAGTCCTTCCTTCAGTTTCTCTAACTCTTGTATCCTTTTTGTCGCAGAGTATTATCAAGAAACTGAACCGATCTTCTATTTTCTTCACAATCTTCCAATGTATCCTTAGAACCACCTAGACTAGTGTGGGAAATTCTCAACACATGAGATAGATATAGAGAGAAGAAGAGAAAATAACAAAGAGGCTTAGAAAATGACTTGTGTTTAGAGAGAATATAAAACTATCAGAAAATCTGACTTGTGACTTATCTGTCGTCTCTAAAATCTTCTCTCTAAGCACTCCTTTTATAGACTCAATTAGGCCATTTAATTTAATTAAAAAATCAATAAAATAACAGCCATTTTGAAGCCCTAGGTCGAAATTATCATGGGCTATAGGCCCGTGAAATTTCCCATTTGATTACAAGCACATTGGACTTAAAATCAAGGCCTGTATTATTTTCTATTGATTTAATTAATTAAATAATTATTTAAATCCTTTATCAAATTAATTATGTATAATTTGAACCTTGATTTAAACTTATTTATTAATTTAGATACCAATTTATCTTAATTAATAAATCTGCCATAATTTCTCTTTTCTTCTCAAAATTACACAACTCTGTGAAACTATCCAAAATTGACCTGGTCAACTTTGATAATTCTAATTGATGATTAAATCAATTAATTGAGACTATCTAGATGATTTTATCCAAGGTACAATGGGGACCATGGGCCTATGAAATCAAGCTCCAATAAGTTATCATAAATCTAACAAATAAATTTACTAACTTATTAATTCCTCATGACTCCACTATAGACTTGGAATTGCACTCTTGAATTCATAGAACGCTCTATAACAAATATAGATACGCTATTAATTATCCATTGTTACAACCATAATTGTCACTCAATCCTCTATAGACGGTCTGCAATGAGATAGGACTAAAATACCGTTTTACCCCTCATTGTATTTTATCCTTAAAACACTTAGTTCCTTGTAAATGATATTTCAGTAAACTAATTTAATTACTGAAATGAGATCTCTATCATTTATCACCTTGAACCAAACTAAAAGGAAACCATCGTTTCACTTCTTCATCAGAAGCTATAGATGTTCATATCTATGATTAACACTCCCACTCAATTATACTACCGAGTTCCCAAGATGTAAGTATGGGCTAGTCCGTAGGGTAAGCTGGTAACGAACAAGTCAAAGAACTCAAATAATACAATCAGTTAGAATACTAACCACTCAGAATTGAGATTGAATTGACCTATGGTCAACTATATGATATGACTAGAATAGATAATAACGGTATGTTTACTTATCTTATCAACTGTCAATATCGGTCCTGTCCGATGTAACAAATACATCTGATCTTATCTACTTTGCTAATGTTCTGGAAAGAGCATAACACTGTAATGTGTAAGTAGATCATATCGTAGATTGGCAAGTCAGTGTAAATCCGGTGCACTGACTAATCTTAGGACTAACTTATTTTTGAACATATAATCATATTTATATTCCATTGTGATTACGTCACTATAAATAAGATTAGCTATATGCTCGGGATTTAATAGAAGTTAATATTAAACAAATAATCATGAAAATAAAACATGTGAGCAAAGTGATTGACCAAGTCAAAAAATGATTTCTATTCTTTTATTGATAATAAAATGAGATTACAAAGAATTTGGGTTTTAATTAGGGCATAAAACTCCAACAAGGAAGGGTTCCCTCCAGGGAACATAGCTCACAAATCGTTGCTCTTGGGCTGAGACATCTCCTCTGGTAAAACAAAGACAAAGTATTAATATACAGGTAAAAATATTTATACAAAACAACAAAAATAAAAGGGAAAACAAATCTCAAGTATATATTGAAAGGGATCCTACCCTCCGAGCTAGAGGAGGAATCTATGGTCACGACCACCAGCCCCGGAGCTGCAGTGGAGGAATCTAAGATAACGACTTCGCGGGCTGGAAGAGGCTCTGGGTCTGAATCTGGCTCGAGACTAGACTCTTCTATGTACTGCCTAAGACCCGAAGCTATTACACCCTCCCGAAGGGAGGGCCACGACCGAAGGTTGGTCCCGTACTCCTCAAAAAAGACCAACCTAAAGGCTAGGGTATTATCTACGACTTCGGTACCCCTAGGGCAGCTCATGTCATATCCCAGCACGAGCTGGGCAACGCATTGGAGTAAGGTTACGTCGCGGTCTGGGTCACTTCGATGGTGATGAACAGGCTGGCTGGGATTGAACCTAGCTAACCGAATGTTTGCAGTGGCCCTATCTAAGTCCCTAAACATATAATGATTACCTTTCCCAGAGGGACCGGCTGCTACTCCAGACCAGGCCCTCTCCACGTCTGTTTCTTGGGCGACCTCCAGCGCCCACTTCCTCCGCACAAGGGGCACCTCGTCCTCCTCATCCTCTTCTTCTCCCTCGGCCTCCTCCTCAGGGATGGGCTCCATCTCGCAAGCTGGAAGGAGACCCTGCGGTCTCCTCAAGGCCAAAGTCTGGCCTGGAGAGATTAGCTTGCATGCCAGCATCGTCTCGTCGGACACGAGCTGGCGATAGTCCTTTTCGCTTGGGGGCAGCCCCGCCAATGTTTCGTATTGACCCCCGAGGGTCACAGACTTGGCCGTCCTCGCGAAAATGGTTGCATGATTATTTCTAAGTCAGGAACTAATAGAGGAAGCTAATCAAAAATCAACTTACGAGCTAAGAGTAAAGGGTACTTACGAGGGTGATTGAAATAGTGATGTTCGTAATTCTGAAACCCCTTGGACACGAAGAACTGGTCTTTAAAGTCGTTGGGGTGGCTGGACAGCTCGATGACCGCAGCCATTTTTGGAAAATGGGTCAGATAGTAGAACCCATCGCCTCGCCCCCTCTGCTCCGGGCTGGCCTTGAGGCAGAAAAAGTAAAGGATGTACGCCAGCGTGGGGACCTCCCATTCTTGCTTCAGGAATAAGTATCTCAACCCCGCTAACAAACGGTATGCGTTAGGGGGGAGCTGGAAGGGAGCCAGCTTCACATAATTAAGAAAATCCGCGAAGTACTGGTCCAGCACAAGGAAGGCCCCAGCCTTGAAGTGCTCGTCGCTCCAGGCCACGTATTCCTCATCGAGCAGTGCACAGCTCCGCTCGCCTTCTAGGGGAGGTCGGGCGTCTAGGGCTCCCCTCCCAATCTCAATATTGTGGGAAAGGAATATTTTATTCACTTTCCCCTGGCTGGTTATCTTCGAGACGATCCTCTCGGCCTCGAAGAAAGCGTCAGGCCCCACCTCGAGCTCCTACTCCACTGCTGGACCGAAAATGGGGGTTGGACAGTCCGTGACCACCTCCTTTCCTTTGGCTTGCTGAGAAGACGAGCTGCCAACAGTCTTCTTAGGGGCGTTCTTCTTTGGTCCCATCTGGTCGCCTAACGAACAAAAGAAGAAAATTTAGAAAAGGCGACCTAAGCATAAGAAAGAATCTGACGTGAAGTGTTTCCTTTACACGGGCTGAGGTAATCTCAGCCCGTGGAGAGTGAGACCACGCGGTTCTATGAACACGCATCTGTGCTCCCAACGGGTCCCCGATTACTCGGAATCCGTTTGTCAGGAGGGTCAGAATAAAAAAGTTTGCCTTGGAAGGAAAGTTTCAGTAGGCAAACAGTGCAAAACCGCCTGTGAAGCATGTCCCCTAAGCTACCCGGTTTTTCCACCCTAAAAGCTGATTATTTCAAACAGGCATACAAAAATTCTACCCAGAAAGTGTACCCTTTGAGTCGTACTCCTAAATGGTTTTTTCTACGGTCGATGCCCTAGAATAAAAACCTATGCCTATCATACCCACAAAAACCAACAGAATACTACATGCGGCTACAGAAACAATTTACTTAAGCAACAGTGAAGAAGAAATTTAAAGCATGCATAAGTGGAGAACTTATAGAATGTTTTGTTGTGAAGAGGCTGAAAGGGTCGTCTAGGTTGGAGTCCTACTGAAATTGCTGGTGCCAAAGCCTCAAAGGAGCTCTCGTGTCTGAACTTCTGGAACGCTGGGAACAGTAACCGGAAGAAAGAGAGGGTTTTTTCTTTTTGAGATTGAGAAGGAAGAAGAAGATGAGAAAATAAGAAAATTTTCAAATGGACGGGTGGCCCATGCGAAAGGTGGCCACCCCCTTTATATACGTAAGAGGCCAAATGAGGAGGGCCGTTGGATTGCATTGATGTAGGATACGAGGATCACTACTCGAAAGGCGAAATGACGGCCGAGTATAGGCTAGGCCATTTAATGCGGTTCTCGGAAGACGTACCATCACCAACCACAATGCTCCACGTATTTGATGCCTGCGTAATGGGCAGGATGTGAAGAGTCCACAAGGAAGCCTAAAAGCCCCCACTGTGGCCCCAGGTGACATCGTGTGCCACGAGCAGGGGCTTGGTGGGCAAATGTACGCCCTAATTCTCCACGGGCTATTAGCGAGCTGAGGTATGGCATAATTATATATCATCCACATGGATGACATGTATCTAGAGCTGCAATTACCAGGTCCCACCTCTTTAGCTCGAGGTAACCAAAGGCTTACTAAGGTTACTAAGGAGTCGGGTCAGAAGTATGGACATCGCGGGCTAAGAAGACATCCAGCTCGAGGTACGAGCTTGAGTTGGCAGCTGTGACCCCTTATAAGGTCAACCATGCAATGTAAACGTGCATATATCAAACATC
Organism: Humulus lupulus; assembly: GCF_963169125.1. NCBI lineage: Eukaryota > Viridiplantae > Streptophyta > Magnoliopsida > Rosales > Cannabaceae > Humulus > Humulus lupulus. Next base: position 215,620,652 of record NC_084793.1, read on the forward strand.
ACGTGTCTGATATATCCCTAAATTCCCGGACACGCAGCATAAACGTGCGTGTTCAGGCACCCACGACTGGGTTGGGTCGTGCGGCCCATTATCCCCCTTACCTATGGATTAGACCACACTTCATTCGTCAGGTTTTAGGAATTAATCATGAATGTCATAGAAGTGACATGATGGATAAGAAGGTCATGGGATGGCCCCCCTTGCCAAACCCCAGGTGCCCTCTCCTATAAATATGGAGACCCTGGGAGTTGCAAAGGGTTGGATTTTATTGTGTAAAGAAATACCCTGTAAAGAATACCAGAAATCTAGCAATAATATTGGCTGGTGGAGTAGAAGGATTTTAACCTTTGAACCACCTAAAAAGGTATTCGTATCACCATTTTATTTTAAGATCATTCATCTGTTATGGTTCGTTACTTTGTACTAATCCCATTCTCTTATTCTATTAATTACCTGTTGGTGAAGAACCGCGTCAATAGTAGTAATATCTTAATTTGTTTTTCATTTTCATTAATGCTTGTTAGTGTGTCTCGGCCAAGGCAACTCTTTTTAGGGTTTATGTTTTTGAAATGATTAAATTGTTTGTTGCATGCTAATTGTAATATTAAAATGCATAAGGGTATAGAAGCATGTTAGGTTAATTTGTTAAAATGGTTAAAAATAACTGAGTATATTCAAAATAAATTATGCTTGCTGATTTTTTAGTTTATATTTTATGGTAATTTATCAATAATTTAAAAGGCGAACAAATTATGTCTTAAGATTCATAATTTAAAACTAAGACAAGTAAGGTGAATTTCATGCATGAATAATGTATTTTTCTTTAATAAGATCTATGCAGATTTTTAGTGTTTAAAAGTTGAGAAAAATCTTTTTAAAAAGATGCCTAGAATTGGGTTTATTGAAAATGTGAGTATTATTAGTCCTATTACCAAATTTTACCTAATTATAATTAATGTGAATTTTTATGGTCTAGAAATTATGTTTTTTTTAAAAATTAAATTATGTCACATTTTATTGGTATTATTTAATTAGTTTTTTCAAATTAAAAAGGGTAATATTATGAAATTAATTATTTTACAAGTAATTATAAATGTTGTCACATTTTATTGTTATTAAATAATAAATAAGAATATTATTTTTTACAATTAAAGCTAAAAGGTTATTTTAGTAAATTAAATTTTTGTAACAAAATTTATGAATGGTAATCGTATAATTTAAAAGGAATAAAATAGTAGTAACCAAGTTGGTAATTTATTTTATGCTTGCTGAATTGTTGTGAAATTGACAAGAAAATAAAGGAATAAATATTACCAACTTCAAAGCGAGTTTTAAGAACCGTCTCACGTATGCATGTTATATGCAAGTTTACTTTTACGTTCAAATATATGTTGTTTAATCAAATCCATGAATCTTGTTTTGAACCCATTGAGAATTTCTTAGTAGAATTGATATTCTTCTTTTGTGATTTTATGTGACGTTGTTGTATGAATAAAGTTGTGGTGCAACTTGTGCGATGTGGGGTATGTTTGTGTGATATGTTTAGCTTTACTTGATATTAAGACGAGTGTTTTATTGACAATTCTAGGTTCATTGTGAAGTTGTCTCACATTCTATAGCTTGGACCTAAGGTAAGGAAGTTAGCTAGATTTCTTATGCCAATATGTTGAACTGTATGAGATACCAAGATATAAGATAAGTTGTTATGTATGTATTGTATGATTGTATGAAAAGCAGAGTGATGTTAGCGTGTTGAAACACAACACAACAAATGAGTTACTAAGGTATGACATAACTCATAGGGTGGACATGCCAAGAGGCCCACGAGGGCAAGAGGAGGATTTTCCGAGTTATGCTTTATTGGTTTTCTCATAGAACTATTTGCTTTATTTTTTATGATGAATTTTCAGATAAAGTGTATGGGATTATGAAATGTCTATGTTATGCCATTTTAAGTTATGTACGTTGAGAATAACTTTGTATTGTGCTTATTTGATAAGTTGTTCTTGCTTGTACTTCTTTTCTGGGCTTTTAGCTCACCCCCTTACTTTCCACCTTTCAGGTAGATGATAGGATTTGCTTGGCATGCATAATGAGCTTGGAGTTTCCAAAGTCTAGTATGTATGTCGTGGGGAGTTGTGGACGGAAATGATCTAGGAAACGTCAAGAGACTTATTTGAGTTTTATTATGTTTTTTTAAACTTCAGTGAGACTTTTGTTATTTTCTCTTATGAACTGCATGAAATACACTTTTTTTTTTAACAAATGGGCCCATATTGCATGTTTTTTAACAAGGCCCTACTGAACCTGTTTGGATAATTGTTGGCATTTTTTTTCTAAATAAGCATAAAATGGTATTTTTGCAAAGACAGTTGAGCTATGGTGTTTTACAAATGGTACCAGAGAGCCACTTGTTCATGTTTAAAAGAACCCCTCCACATACATGCTAAAGACTGGGAAAACTTCATCTCACCGTGTCGTAAGTATATTCTCTAATTGATTTATTTTTCTTTACTTTTTTTTTTAAAAATTGTGCCCTGAAAGACCACTACAGTATGCAAGCGCATGCAGTGGATAATCAATAAGAGGGGAGCGCTCGTCTGGCCCATCGAGCAATATTGGGTGTTAAGGGAGTCACTAGCCATGTTCCTTGAGGTTCTTCTACAATTGACTGTGGTGTGACATGACGTGATTCAGGACAATCTAGGACCTTCTACCTTCTAGTACACTATATATGAACTCTTGGAAAACTATGAGTTCTACAGAATGGAAACGATCCTCGCGACCGATGAGGATGGCAATTTGGAGGAGCGGGAGGAGATGGTGACCAACCCCATGGGGGAAGCAGCACCACGGGACACGTTATCTTCCATACTGGAAGTGAGCAACATGCAAAGGGAAAGAGCTAGCGCCCCTGAATATGTCCATATCATTGAGGATATATTTGATTATGACTCCGGAGATGAGTCGACAGTGGATGATTAGGGCCTCTTTTTCCCCAATCCCTGGTCTACTATTATTAAATAAATGGGATTCTTTTTAAAACTTGTTTTGATTATTTGGATACTTGGATATTATAGACATATTTTAAGGATTTTTTAAATTATTTACTATGTTTTAATTCTTTTTGCAAACATTGGATATTTCTGAATGGATGTGAGCATGCATGATAAATCATTGCAATTAATACTCTAACTGATAAGTAGTTATGCTTAAAGGTTGTCAGCTTTTATTGTTGGCATTTTTTCTAAATAAGCATAAAATGGTATTTTTGCAAAGATAGTTGAGATATGGAATTTTACACCAAGGCATCATCACGTGCTTGTTTCAACTCCGTAAGCTCCTTCTCGAGTTTGTCCTTCGAAGCTTTAAGCTCATCCTCAGCCTTTTTCTGAGCGGCTTTGGCATCAAAAACATGCTTGTGGCTAGACACCACTTGGGAAACTAGTAGGTGAGAATACCAGCACATGCTTATCATAGCATGAAAATGCAAACATGTTAGGCTGAGGACTTAGGGAAAAATAAGTTATAAACAATGTACCCAAAAATTCTTACTGTAGCCATCAGCTCCTCAGCTTTGTCCCCGATAGAGGTCAAGTTAATGTTCTTTAAAAACTCCAGTCAGTGCCCTTGAGGTTACTATAAACTCAGCCTACCCTAGTGAGGATGTCAGACTCGAGGTTAGCACCAAAATCACCAGCAATATTGCCAATACAGAACTCTTTCTCCAAAGTAGAGATAGAGAACCTCTAAGCTAGTACTCTGCAGGGTGGAGTTAACTTAGGCTTGTTGGAGGGATCAGTTGTTTTCTTACCCTTCTCCGAGGCAGATGAAACGACATCGAGAATCACTTGAGGAGTTGCCTGGATGACTGTAGCCTAGTAATTTCGAGCTACTTTTTGAGGAGGAGGTGGTGGCATTTCCTTCTTCGATTAAGCTTAGCCCTTTTTTGAGCTCTTGGGCTTAGGAGGGTTGGCTAGCAAGCTGTCGAGGTTAGAATCCATTGAATCACATGCAAGATATGAAATGAAAATATGTATATGAATACATACTAGTTGGACAAAAAGGAATCTAATGACAAGTCATTAGATGAAATGTTGATGACTTGGAAGGGTTCTTCGGTTAAATTTGACAAATTATCTCGGAAAGTGGTAGAAAACTCGAAGAAATCACGTCAGTCATTCGAGTCGTATTGTGACCCTAGCCATTCCCATAGTTCGTTAATACTATACATTATTTTCCCTTTTGATAAAAACTATTGTCCTTATGAACTATAAAGTCTACCCTCGACTAGGTCATAAAGTTATGGTTGGGATTGTTAAAGGACACAAGAATGTTTGGTTCCTGTTTAAGAAGGTTGGGGGACCATCTTGATTGATTCAAAATAACTCTACCTCCTTTAGTTGAGCTCAAAGAGTCTTCATCGACTACTTAACCAGAGAGGAGGCAATGAAAATGTATGACCGGAAACAAACTATTGTTATATTATTTTATAATCTAATGTAATATTATATTATAATATAATGTTTTAGATTAATTAAATGTGACAAAGAGTGTCACATATTGTAACATATAATAGAGAGTTAAAATATTTAGATATATGAGATATATCCAAATAATGTAACATATTTGGTGTTACAAATTTGTAACTTCCAAATATTACCCTTTATTGTGTAAATTTGTTGTTACACAATATTGAGATGAATTTCATAAAGCCATATGTGATATGGCTGTTAGAGATATGATTTTAACCCCAATAATGTGTTTTGGGAGTTACAAAATCATTTGGGAGGGTTTGGAACCGTTTGGAAAAATAGCACAGTTTTTACTGCTAAAAATGGTCAGTGGCCGCAGCCACTGAATGTTGGTGGCCGCGGCCTGTGGGACAGAGGCTAGTGGTCGCGGCCACAGGCTAAAAACTGACCATTTTTTTTCTTCAGTTTTTTCAATCTTTGTTGAACGGCTCAAAAAACCCAAATAACTCCCAAATCTCATTTTTAATTCCATATTAATCCAATTAAACATTGGTAAACAACCATGGGGGTTGGTGGAATTTGAAATTCAAAGGGTGTCTCTAACCTCTATAAATAGGAGCCTATAGCTCACTTGTAAGACACAACATTTCAATCCATTAGAGCACTTGGCTAGAAACACCTTGAGGCTTGATAATTCCATAAAGCATTTCCTATAATCTGTGAGAGATCCCTTAGTGCTTGAGTTAGGGGGAAATAAGCTTTTGGACAAAGGTTTCAAACCTTGTTCAAGTTGGTGATCCCCAACACTCTTCACTTTGGTAGTGTTAGTGAGAGTTGTTTATCTTTTGTTTCTTGTTCCTTTCTTTCATTCTGCTGCTTTTCATCTTTATATTGTTCTTCTCTATTTACTTGTATTTCTTGTTCAAGAGTTGTAATCTTTTATTTTCTTTTGTTTCAAACACTTTACTTTATTTGTAACCTTTTCCTTAGAGTTGTATTTTACTATTCTCTTCTTCTTCATTATCTTCTTCATTTTCTTTGTTTATTTGTAATTTTCAGTTATAGAGTTGTAACTATTTTTAATCAATCATTATTTATTTGTAATATATTGCATAGAGTTGTAATTTATTATTATTTCCATTGAGGCAAAATACATATTTTCCTAACATTCAAAAGCTTATCCCTTGTTTGTTTCAATGGAAGGTGAGACCATCAAGATCATGAACCAAGACCTAGTGAGGTTGGATAGGTTTGATGGATCCAATTTCACTAGGTGGCAAGACAAGGTTAAATTCCTTTTGACAACACTCAAGATAGCCTACATCCTTGAGTCATCCTTGGCACCTCTAGCCGAGCCATCTGACAAAGACAGTCCCGAGGAGGTGGAGAAAAGAAGGAAGAGGGAGGAGGACAATCTCCTTTGTAGGGGTCATATCCTCAATGCCATATCCGATAGGCTCTATGACCTCTACACCGAGACCAAATCGGGCAAGGAGATATGGGATGCACTTGAGAAAAAGTTTAAGGCAGAAGAAGAAGGTACCAAAAAGTTTTTGATATCTCAATACTTCGATTTCAAATTTTTTGGTGATAAACCTATTCTTCCTCAAATTCATGAATTGCAAATAATTGTTAACAAATTGAAAGTGTTAAAGATTGAGCTTCCCGAGGCCTTTCAAGTTGGTGCTATAGTGGCTAAATTACCACCAACTTGGAAAAGCTACAGGAAAAGAATCCTTCATAAAAATGAGGATTATTCTTTGGAGGAAATCCAAAAACTTATTCGAATCGAAGAGGAATCGATACGTAGAGATAAAATTGTGGAGTGGTCTAATGGAGAGACTTCCGAAGCCAATGCGGTGTCACAACCAAAACATCTCAAAAACAAAGGGAAAAAGGGTAATGAGAAACCTTTGGGTCCAAAAACCAACCCAAACAAGTTTAAGGGCGAGAAAGGCCCTTGCTTTGTGTGTGGGAAAAAGGGTCACTATGCTAGAGAGTGTAGGCATAGAAAAGACCAACAAGGACCAAAGGTGAACGCAACTCAAGAGGAAAAACATAGTTGCTACCCTTAGTGCGGTGAATGTGGTCCAAGGCAAGGTGAAAGGGTGGTGGTATGATAAATGTGCCACCGTCCATGGCACCTATGACAAATCATTGTTCAAGACCTTTGAAGAGCCAAAGGGAAACCATGAGATACAAATGGGCAATGAGGGCAAATCCAAGGTACTTGTCAAAGGTACTATTGAAGTCTACTTCACCTCCGGCAAGAAAGTTACATTAGTGAATGTACTTTATGTTCCTGAAATGAGTAGAAACTTGGTAAGTGTTGATTTGCTTGGCAAGCCCGGCATTAAAGCCGTTTTTGAGTCAGGTAAACTTATACTTACCAAATCAAATGTATTCTTGGGAAAATGATACTCTTGTGAGGGAATGGTTAAATTGTGCACCAATGATGTAACTTTCAATGTTATCAATAAAAATGCTAATTCTGCCTATATTATTGAGTATGATTCTTTATTTTTGTGGCATCTTAGACTATCGCATATAGGTTTTTCTACAATGAAAAGAGTAGTAAAATGTGGTATGATTGCATGCAATATTAAAAACTATGGTAAATGTGAAACATGTGTTAAGGCGAAAATGATTAAGAAATAATTTCCTAGTGTAGAAAGATTATCTAATTTACTAGACTTAATCCATAGTGATCTTTGTGAATTAAATGGTGTTTTAACTAGAGGTGGTAAAATGTATTTTCTTACTTTTGTAGATGATTTTAGTAGATATACCTATGTGTTTCTTTTAAAGCATAAAGATGAAACTTTTGATGCTTTTAAATTGTATAAATTAGAAGTTGAAAATCAACTAAATAAAAAGATTAAGGTGATAAGAAGTGATAGAAGAGGAGAGTACTTCTCTAATGAATTCAATACATTTTGCGAAGAAAATGGTATAATTCATGAGTGCATTGCACCTTATACACCACAACACAATGGTGTTGCCGAAAGGAAAAATAGGACGTATCTAGAGATGATAAATTCTATGTTGGTATTTTCTAAGTTGAACTTCAACTTATGGGGTGAAGCGCTTTTAACCGCTTGTCACATTCTTAATCAAATACCGATGAAGAAAAATGAGATATCTCCATATGATTTATGGAAAGGAAGAAAACCCAACATAGGGTAATTCAAAGTGTGGGGGTGTCTTGCATATTGCAAGAAAAATGAACCTAATAGAACAAAGTTAGGTTCAAGAGCCATAAAGTATGATTTTTTGGTTATGCCAACAATAGTAAAGCTTATAGGCTATTAGACTTAGAGTCTAATGTTGTGATTGAATCTAGAGAAGTTGAATTTTTTGAGAATATGTTATGTGACAACAATTCTCAAGCTTCAACATCTCTAAATGAGAATTTGTTATATGAGAACAATTCTCAAGCTTCTACATCCAAAGTTGAGTCTCAAGAGGATAATTCTCAAAAGGATGTAAAGCAACCCTTTGAACCTAGAAGAAGTCAAAGGCTTAAAAATCATAAAAGTCTAGTAGTGGATGAGATAGATTCTCAACGAATTTCATTCTACATGGTAGAAGGAAATAGAGAGGAAGTCATTAGGAAAATTCCAATTGTACTTCTCGTTGAGGATGATCCTAAGACTTATAGAGAAGCTATGCAATCGAGAGATAGTGCATTTTGGAAAGAAGCCATCAATGATGAGATGGATTCCATTCTTTCCAATAACACTTGGGAATTGGTAGACCTCCCACCGGGGTCTAAGCCAATTGGGTGTAAGTGGGTATTTAGGAGAAAATACCACACTGACGGCACTATCCAAACCTTTAAAGCTAGATTAGTAGCTAAAGGGTTTAGGCAAAAAGAGGGTATCGATTATTTCGATACCTATGCGCCTGTTGCAAGAACAACTTCTATAAGAATTTTTTTCGCTTTAGCTTCTATACACAACTTGTATGTTCATCAAATGGATGTCAAAACGACATTCCTTAATGTTGACCTAAATGAGGAGGTCTATATGGAACAACCCGAAGGGTTTGTCCTACCAAAATATGAACATAAAGTTTGTAGACTTGTAAAATCCTTATATGGATGGAAACAAGCTCCTAAGCAATGGCATGAGAAATTTGATCAAGCCATCATGTCTAATGGGTTTAGACATAACAATGGAGACAAGTGTTTGTATTCCAAAACTTGTAAGGGATATGTGATCATTGTTTGCTTATATGTGGATGACATGCTTATTCTAAGTAATAGCATGAAAGGGATAGAATAAACGCAGAGGTTTCTATTATCAACCTTCAAGATGAAAGATCTTGGAGAAGTTGATACCATACTCGGTATCAAAGTAAAGAAACATAGTGGGGGTTTTGCGTTAGGGCAAGCCCACTATGTTGAGAAAGTATTGAACAAATTTAACCATCTCAAGGTTAAAGATGCCAATACTCCATTTGATCATAGTGTAAAACTAGTGAAGAATGAAGGAAGAGCGGTGGCATAATTGGAGCATGCTAGTGCTATAGGGAGTCTAATGTACGATGCCCATTGTACTAGACCTGATATAGCATTTGCGATAAGTAAACTTAGTAGGTTTACAAGTAATCCAAGTGTGGATCACTGGAAGGAAATTGGAAGAGTCCTAGGTTATCTCAAGAAAAACAAAGGACTAAGCCTTCACTACTCCAAATTTCCTTCGATATTAGAAGGATATACAGATGCAAGTTGGATATCCAATCTTGGGGACAACTTGTCCACAACTGGTTGGGTATTTACATTTGGTGGAGGTGCAATTTCTTGGGGTTCCAAGAAACAAACCTATATATCTTATTCCACTATGGAAGCAGAGTTCATAGCTCTAGGTGCTACCGGCAAAGAGGCCGAATGGTTAAGGGATCTGTTGATAGAGATTCCCCTAATCAAAGAGAATGTATCTACTATATCGATACATTGTGATAGCCAAGCGACATTGGCTAGAGCATACAGCGGAGTGTATGATGGGAAGTCTAGACACATTAGTCTAAGACATGGATATGTATGAGAATTGATTCAAAGAGGAGTCATCTTAATGTCCTATGCGAGAACAAGTGAAAATCTGGCGGATCCTTTCACTAAGCCACTAACGAGGGATTTAGTGGCCACATCATCTCGAGGGATGGGACTTAAACTCCCTAAAGAGATTCACAATTGATGGTAACCTATCTTAACACTAGTTATTCAACTAGTGTTAGGTTCAATAGGTAATAACAAATCAATCAAGTGAATATTAGTTGTACTCAAAACAAGTCCCATCTGAGATATTGAGTACTTGTGTGTTACCAAGTGGATGGTTAAAACCAAAATGTTTTTTAATAGAATTCAGTCTTGTAAAGACAAGTATTTTTGGTAACAAAATACTGTAAGAATTCTACCTAAATGGACCTAGGGGTGGTGCCGCCTCTCATGAGAATTGGGAGTATTCTCAAGAACATCCATGAATGGAAAGTGCACATGCCCATTAACGGTGTAAAGCAAGACATAGAGGTCGCAAGTGAACATTGCAAAGGTGTGTGTGTTATCACCAATTTGTTATCATGAAAAGATGGTTCAATGCCTAGTGCAACCAAATTTTCGACAAATTTTGTGATAATTACACTATAGTAAAGTTCAAGTTGAAAAACACTTTGCTTTATGCACTAATGCAATGACTCCTATAAGAGAGAGTTCTTATTTAATCAAGTGGGGAATATGTTATATTTTAAAATATAATGATTGATTAAATAAGTGTTACAATAGATAACTATTTAATCTAGCCGGGGAATGTCATATTATTTTATAATCTAATGTAATATTATATTATATTATATTATAATATAATGTTTTAGATTAATTAAATGTGACAAAGAGTGTCACATATTGTAACATATAATAGAGAGTTACAATATTTAGATATATGAGATATATCCAAATAATGTAACATATTTGGTGTTACAAATTTGTAACTTCCAAATATTACCCTTTATTGTGTAAATTTGTTGTTACACAATATTGAGATGAATTTCATAAAGCCATTTGTGACATGGCTGTTAGAGATATGATTTTAACCCCAATAATGTATTTTGGGAGTTACAAAATCATTTGGGAGGGTTTGGAACCGTTTGGAAAAATAGCACATTTTTTAGTGCTAAAAATGGTCAGTGGCCGCAGCCACTGAATGTTGGTGGCCGCGGCCTGTGGGACAGAGGCTAGTGGTCGTGGCCACAGGCTAAAAACTGACCATTTCTTTTCAGTTTTTTCAATCTTTGTTGAACGGCTCAAAAAACCCAAATAACTCCCAAATCTCATTTTTAATTCCATATTAATCCAATTAAACATTGGTAAACAACCATGGGGGTTGGTGGAATTTGAAATTCAAAGGGTGTCTCTAACCTCTATAAATAGGAGCCTATAGCTCACTTGTAAGACACAACATTTCAATCCATTAGAGCACTTGGCTAGAAACACCTTGAGGCTTGATAATTCCATAAAGCATTTCCTATAATCTGTGAGAGATCCCTTAGTGCTTGAGTTAGGGGGAAATAAGCTTTTGGACAAAGGTTTCAAACCTTGTTCAAGTTGGTGATCCCCAACACTCTTCACTTTGGCAGTGTTAGTGAGAGTTGTTTATCTTTTGTTTCTTGTTCCTTTCTTTCATTCTATTGCTTTTCATCTTTATATTGTTCTTCTCTATTTACTTGTATTTCTTGTTCAAGAGTTGTAATCTTTTCTTTTCCTTTGTTTCAAACAGTTTACTTTATTTGTAACCTTTTCCTTAGAGTTGTATTTTACTATTCTCTTATTCTTCATTATCTTCTTCATTTTCTTTGTTTATTTGTAATTTTTAGTTATAGAGTTGTAACTCTTTTTAATCAATCATTATTTATTTGTAATATATTGCATAGAGTTGTAATTTATTATTATTTCCACTGAGGCAAAATACATATTTTCCTAACAACTATTCGCTTCTTTCGACCAGGTTTGAAGGAGCCTGGGACAGGAACATCTTCCCACTTGGCATACTTGTTGATATAATCATCATCAGTGGACTCGCCTTCATCGAGAATACAACAGAGGCGAAGCTTGTCCTCATGGAACAAATAATTCAACGAGCGCTTGCCGTATGGGAGTTTGGCCATCTCTGCTCGCCTGTCTACCATAATCGAGGTAGGCTCGGGGTGTTCAAAGTTTGTTGCAATTGGATGCAAGAAAATGAATTCCTAAACTGAAGAAAAGAAACCAAAGTTAAGTTTGAAACTAGAAGAGGTACTTACGAATTCTTTGGAAGGAATAAAGTTTTGATGGATCGAGACCGGTGGTCCATAAAAATTGTCTTGAAGTTTGGGGGTGAATAGGAATATCTTCGAAGAACTTCCTGTCCTTAGGATAGCTTGAAAGGTAGTAAAAACCATCTCCGCCTTGTTTCCGAGATGGGTTTCTCTTCAAACAGATGAAGTAAAGAATCTCATAGGGTGATGGCTCATGCCACTTTAGCTCGAAGTATAGCGGCTTCAGTGTTGCCAGGATTTGATACGAATTCATTTAAAGTTGGAAGGGAGAGATACCAACCCAATCGGTAAAGCTCTTAAAGTATTGTTTTAAGGGCAGCAGGGCCCCAACTTTCATATGCACTCAACTCCATGCCGAGAGCTTGTATTTCTAATCAGACTTGTGCTCAACTGATTAGTGGTGAAAAATGCAGATTTTATTGATCTTAAATGTTCAAATAAATTGAGTTTTAAATAATATTTTCTTGGATTTAATGTGATATATTTTATAATTGAAAGTATTAATTTTAATTTAATTTGTGTTATTTTGGTACTTTAAAATGAAGAGAAAAGAAAAGAATTAAAGCTGAAGAGAGAATTTAGAAATTGGCATTTTTGCAAGCACCTACCCATAGAAGCAAGGCTCCAGCCCACCTCGCGCAGGCCCAGACAGGGCTGCCTGCCTTTTGTAGCTAGCGCACCACCTAGTGCGCTCTCCACGCGACATGCATCACCCTAGCAGCCCAGCCTGCCCCGCGACCCGGTTGGCGATCCGCACGTGACCTGCGCCCGACCCAGTTGCTAGCAACCTTCTTCTCCCTTTCATTAATGCTCCACATGTCACTTTTCTATTCAATGTGCTAATCAAGTGAGTCAAACTCTGCTCTTCTTAGACTAATTAATCCCATCAGCACTCATTTTTCTCCATTTTTTTATCACACTTCTCCTCCATGCATAACAAAAGCAAAAATAAAAATTATCAACAGACCAAAAATAATACTAATAATAATAAATATAATTTCAATATCATATATTATTATCTTTTGTAACCCCAAACTTTTATTTATTTATTTTTCAATCATTTTTTAGGCTCTATAAATAGAAAATCTTTTTATTAGTTTGATATGTAATTTTTAGGTAGCAAAACTCTACCAAATTTTATTCTCACTTCTCTTATTTTTCCTCTAGAATTTTTATGAGAATGTGTAGCATATTAGGCTAACCTTTTTAGGAAGGTTAGGATGATCCTATATGGACTGTGACTTTATTTGTTATTTTTGAATCACAATGTGCTTAAAGTTTATATATTTGAGTGATTTGTTTTAGTTCATCTATTTCTCTTCATCTTATTATCTCTATTTATATTTGTTAATAGTATATAGATTTTTTCAAGCACTTTCTATGTATTATCAAATTAGTAAAAATAATATAGATAGTATCTTTATCGTTTTCTCCATCTCATTCATATATATTTACTTTTGCTAAATTTATATAGAATTATCCATGTTCTTTCTATGTATTTTATAGAAAGTGAAGGTAATATTTGTGTTAGGTTTTATGTCCAATATTTTATTGCATTATTGCCAATGGTATGTTGCCATTTTTGGAATCTCGTAAGACTTATCTCCTCTTTCCATGGCAAATAATATTAATCACTTAAATACATATTTGTGAAATATATTTTTGCTTCAATGTTAAATATTCCAAATGAATAGTTGAGATGTGAACTTTTCATTTGTGTAACTTTTGTGAATCAAATATCCAAATAAATAAGTATGCATATATGTGGCTCTTCATCCTTCCTTCTTGTTACCTTTTGTTACATCACACTTTTATCCTATCTTTATTTGTAATCTTTAAATTATTAAAAACAACAAAAATATCACTTCTTATCTTTTTCTAACATTATTTATCTCTACACTCTATTTATTTTTATAACTTTGTTTCTTTGCCTTCTTGTGGAATCGACCACCCGATCTATACTGCAACCACCGCTAGTGGATGTCACATTTTGGGCGTTGATCAAATTTTAGTGTCACTGCCAGGGAGGTAATAATAAGTAAAGGTTCTCCTTTAAAAAAGGTACAGAGGTAAGTAATTCTCTCTTTTTTTTATCTTTTAAAACTGAAAAAAAAAACAAAACAAAAAAAACTCATTTTGTTTTTAGGAATAATTGTGTAATATTAAAATTAGAAACCAAAGATTATTCCTAATTGCCTTCAAGGTCTTTGTTAGTGCTCCCTTTTCACTTTTGAACCTCGGGGAGTTTTAACGAATGGAGAATGAGTGGTTCCTTGGCAAAGTTCCCAATACATTGTAACGCCCTAATTTAACTAGGACATATTCATTGAATAAACATTTTTAATGCAAAAGAAAATAGCCTTTATTAATGCCCAGGAGCTGAGTTTTGTAAAAGATAAAGTCAAAACATGCAATTTAAATAAAATATGTCCCAACATAAATTAAATGTATTTCATAAAACTAATAATAAAATATGGTGTTAATAGGATCGTCGTTGTCCATTCGGTCCCCTCAAAGAGCACATGCACCTTCTTGGAACAAGTCCCCGCTCATCATGCCATCACATATTTAGTTCTTGTCTATGGAGAGGGAAAAAGGGGGTGAGCTAAAGCCCAATAAAGAAAATCAAACCAAACAATCAACATAAAACAGACCTATTAAAGCATGTAAATGGAAGAGATAACTATGAGGAAGTTATTGTTATCCTCTTGTAGCGCACCAATTTTTTTAATTAATTTTGTGCTTTTTTTATTAATAATTGTTAAGTGTTAGAAATTATTTTAATTGTTTGGTAGTAATAATGTGAATTTAATTGTTAGTTGTTTTATTTATTTATTTATTTAACTAGTAAGAAAATGAGTGTTGGTTGAATGCACCAAGGTGCATGGTAAGTAGTGATGCACTTGAGCAATTAGGTGTGTGCATGTGCATGGAATGCATGGTGGGCATGTAATAGCATTTTCTACACTTAATTTCCTTTTATTTTATTTATTAAAGAAATTATAGAATTTAAAAAATAAAATAAAAAGAAGGGGAAAGAGAGTGATAGGCGTGTGGACTATAGTGGGAAAGCAATGGTCTTCTTTTCCTTTTACTTTGTATTTATATGAATTAATTAAGGGATATTAGCTAAATTGGGTAAGAAAAATCA